>NC_089849.1:71991720-72121720 GCF_035609145.1 Eleutherodactylus coqui
ATCTTCCACATGCTGCACTAACATATTGGCTATATTCCATATTTCCTACACATCTAGGTATATAAAGGAGAAATCCATCTAATTATTGTGTATTAGCAGCAATTGTTCAGTTTATTGAAATTAAAAAGCAACAAACAGCACCCCCAGCATGTGCCTCAATGGCATCATCAGGGCCTAAATGGCAGTCCAATGGGGAATGGGGGAGGTGGTGGTGGTGGGGGGGGGGGGGGTTAGGATAATTATAGCCTCTGATGATTTCATTAACCTGCATCCTCCAATCCGATCAACTTTCTCAATGAACCAGTAAGGACCGATATAACTTGTGAGGAACTGCCAATCATACGTAAGATAGCCTATGGTGACATCATCACCCTGCGTCTTCTATTTAGATCAAGTTTCTCAATAAACCAATGAAGAGCGATATAACTTAAGAGGAACAGCCATTTATGCATCGTATTGAGTCCACCCTATTGCAAAGATAACAATCACTCATCAATACTGTTGCACCTGCCAACCGCCAATTAAATGGCAATGCTGGTGCGAGGGTACAGTGTGGGCAGCATTCCACCAGGGTCATAAAGATATGTCTCCATCTCACGTGTCGGCAGGATAAAGCTGATGATAATAACCAGCCCGTGTAAACAGGTAAGTGTTCATCTTTAATGACTGCTTGTTTACGCTGACGGAAGGCAGGAAGGGATCTCCAGTGTGCTCCGTCTTCATTCACTGAGCAATTTTCGCTCCTGTGTGAAAGCAGAGCAGTGATATCATTGGGATGACTGTTGAATGCTTAAGTGCTTGACAGTCGTCCCATGTAAAAGGACCCTAAATCAGACAACCAAGTTAAGTTCCCTCATGAAGGGGGCCATAAAACAGCACAATTCCATTGATTACGAAGGTTCCCGTCACACGGCCGTAGGCGTTTTTATGTGCGCCCACCAGCGCTGTAAAACCGTGTGAATAGGCGCGGAAATCTAACGTTTGTGTGCCCGTTTAGATGGTACGGGCCCCGGCACATATAAGCAAAGGCTGCAATGCCATTGCCTCTCCTTCCCTCCCCCTCGCTGGCTCACTTCCTCTCTTCTTCCCTCCGGCTGTTTGCAATGGGAGTGGGCAGGGGTGGAGCTAGGCACCCGCCCCTTGCCCGTAGCCAGCAATGGTAGGGGGCAGAGTTTAGCTCCAACCCGTCCCACTCCCTCCCACTGCAAACAGCCAGAGAGGAGGAGAGAAGAGGGAGGGAGTTTAGCAGCGTGACTGGCTCCCATAGGTATCTATGCAGCAGCCGATATATTCTGGCTGGAAAGATAATACCAGGACTATCTCTTCAACCCAGAGTGAAAGCGCCCGGCGCTATATTGGCTTGACTGGGTGCTTTTATGGTGCGGGAATGCAGCCATGTGATCTGATGCATTGGAATCCAATGCATCAGATCGTAGTGTATATTGGCCGGCCGTGAAAATGGCGGCCGATATATGCTTGTGTGAAAGAGCCCTCAGGCTGTATTTACACAGGTGAGTGTGATGTAGGTCAGGAAAAAACTGTTAAAGTTAGCCTCCCAGATGGTCCCTTACATGTTCTATTGGTGACAAATCTGGCGATTGTGCAGACCACAGAAGTGTGGCAATGTTGTGGAGACATTCCTGTGACACCCTTGTGTGTGCGGTTGAGCATTATCCTGCTGAAAAATGGCTGTTGGAAGCCGCCATGAGAGGAACACATGTGGCTGCAGGATGTGCTGAACATATCACTGAGCTGTCATTGTCCCTCGTACCACTACTAGGAGTGACCGACTGTCATATGTGATGGCCCCCCCAGACCATCACACCAGCAGTGGAGGCAGTGTGCCGCTCCACAGCAAAGGCAGGATTAAGGTGCTCATCCCTAGGTCTCCAGAAGTGAACACAGTTGTCATCAGCGCCCAAACTAAACCTAGATTTGTTGCTGAAGACAACCCAGTACCACTCTGTAGCATCCAATTTCATCGTTCATGACATCACTGCAAATGGAGGAGATGGTGAGTGGGTGTCAAAGTCAGTACATGTAATGGGTGCCGTGAGACCAAATGTCCTTCAGCCAAGCGCCTGGAAATGGTTCCGACAGACAAAGAGGCCTGCAAAGATGGTGCCACCTGTCTCTGGATGGTGGACAACAAAACAGTTGGAGCTGCTCATGTTTGTCAGATGATCAGACTATTCTGTTGACTGTTGATCTATTAAGGGACTCCTGAACCCGGTCACCTAAAAAAAAACAAAAAACCAGCTGAGGTGCAACCAATCGACTATGTAAAGGTATATCAAGGAACGATACAGAGATCTCCCCCATGATCTATTTACACCCTGGACTGTGACTGTAACAAGGGGACACCCTCTACATCTAGAGGAAAGAAGGGTTCTACACCGACATAGAAGGGGGTTCTTTACTGTAAGAGCAGTGAGACTATAGGATTTTCTGCCTGAGGATGTGGCAATGAAAAATTTGATATAAGAATTCAAGAAGAGCCTGGACACTTTTCTTGAGCATTATAATATTATATGTTATCATCACGAATTACTTCAGAGTGGTTGTTGATCCAGTGATTATTCTGATTGCCAGACTTGGAATTAGAAAGAAATTTTTTCTCTTAAATGGGAAAAATTGGCTTCTACCTCATTGGGTTTTTTGCCTTCCTCTGGATCAACATTGGGGGGAGGAATAAGCTGAAATTCATGGACATATGTATTTTTTCAGCCTTACATACTATTTTACCTTGTGTGTCTGCCCTCACGCATCCACTGGTCCCAACACCTTCTATTAATTTGGTTAAAACAGCCCAGTTAATGGGCAATTTGTCAATATGACCATCCAGCTTTGTACATTCCAATGATGCGCCCCTCTCAATGTTAATTGAGTGAAATCTCTTTGATGGTGTCGTCTAGCGGGCAACCACCTGCACACAAGCGGAAAAAGAGGTCACTCTACACACAAGTAGCCTCTGAGAGCCTTTTTGTAGGCCGGGTGGGGGGGACCCTTCATCTAATCCCCACAACTCTAATCATTTATATATCTGCATGAGATATAACTGCATGCCGGGTTTTGTATCAAAATGACAATTAATTGTCGGTGCTTGATTTTTTTTTTTTTTTTTACAAAGAGTGGCAACTTGTAGAACTACCTGTAGAAACTTGCCTGCTCCTAAAGTGTTAAATGTGGGCTGAATTACTGTCTGACCTGCCTAACGAGCTAAGCAACTTCTAGTCAGGGTGACACATAAGAAAAACCACTGACTGACAGGAACTTTTGTAAGACACACACAGACCGGCACAGGGAGACACAATAAGTGTTCAATAACTGAACTGCTAGAAACCACAACTACTGTCACATACACACGGAACACGGATAGGCAGACGTGAACATACAATGACACATAACCACACGATAGCAAATGGAATTATTCTGTTTTAATCCATTTTCCTGTACCTTTAAGAGACATTTCTCATTCTATATTACTACATAAAGGTGTGTCTGTAGCATACGGAGTAGTCACTCGGACTTCACAAAGGATTTCACTTGTGGCGGTATGGATTTTAGCCTTCACCCTGCTTCCTGAAGAAGACTGAGAAGTAACAGGTAAGGCGGGCAGACCTTTAATATTGGAACATTACATGCCTAGACGGGGTAAATGAAGTATTGGTAATCTTATATTCAATTCTGCTACCGATGTAACTTGTATTTCTATGTTTTTATATACTATGTATTTTACGGTATTATTACTAAGTTAGGATCCATTAGGCTATTTAGATGACTATAGTAATCGTAGGGACAGGATGATTGTCCAGAATGTGTAAATATCATACATATAACAGTGACATTAAAATAGTATTCCTATCTAGACCAGACGAGAACACCGCTCTATACAAGGTGGCCGGAGGATAGAAGCATCTGAGCGCATCTGGGATACATTGTTTCTGCAACTCTGCAATTTGGCTCACGGTGTTATACTGTTTCCGTAACTCCCATTCACTTTTATGAGAGTTACACAAACTGTGCAAGAAGTCGTTCACATCAGCATTCGGAAGTTCTGTTTTCCTCCTCCATTTCTGGCCGATCGGATCTGTCTTATGATGGAATCGAACGGCGCAGAACGGACCCCATTGAATATAATGGGATCCGTTCAATTTCCGGGCAACAGTCTGGCAGAATTTAGAGGATGAAATAGCGCGGCTTGCTGCTCTATTTCGTCCTGCTTTCTAGCAGGAATCAGTGACAGAGGTTCTGAATGGAACCTTCAATGCCGATGTGAACGAGCCCTAAGACAGTCCACTCATCAGTTTCTGTAATTTCCAATATTCCCCAGCCAACACATTCAGTCGGGCCAAAGACAGTGGGGGTCAGAAGTGGAACCTGCGCTCAATCGTCCTTTATAGCATATGCTGTAGATATGCCATAAAATTCCAGATGGGAATACCCCTTTAAGAGGATTGTCTTAAGATAGACACTACTGATATGCTGCTAGTCCATCCATATTTGACCGCTGTGGCCCTCACCTGCAACAAAGAGGTAGAAGGGCTAGGGAAGTGGCTTGCCACCTTGTCTTCTATTTGTTCCTTTCAGCATTTTCACATGGCCAGCCATTTACGATTAAATGTCCAAATTGACAAAACCCATTTTCAATGCTTTTTTTAAAGGAAATTCTGAGTTATTAGAGGAGGTGCGCCACTGATGAGCTTCAAAACTCAATGAGCATCTGTAGAGGATCTAGTTCGGCACATTGCACAGACAGTTGTTAGGTTTTCATGGGTACCGTGTTGTAATGCTTCATTTCTGCCCACGGTTGATGCTGCCCGTTTCTCCCACAGTTGGAAACCCTGTGATCAGGTTATTGTTGTTCGGCCCTTCTATTAAAAAGTTGTTGGATAAAGTGAACAACCCCTTTAAAGATTTCGCAATATTTCGACCTTAAAAAGCCAGTTCCTGGTAGAAATGATTTTGAGGAACCTCCATAACAGATAATAAAATCTTAAAAGGACCTTCGGGTAATTTAACTTTTTAATTTACTATTTAGGGCTCAGGCATTGGTGGGGCATGTGGTTTGTGGAACTTTGGTTCTTTTTGGGGATCGGAGGTTACGTAAGGGAATTATTATTTAGCTTTGAAAGACAATATTGAAGGTGTCTGTGGAATGAAAGAATGTCGGTAGAATGAATGCAAAGAAGAGATTGTTTTTGTTAAGAAATGTAAAAGTTTAGAATTGGGATTCTTCTCAAAGATTGAAAGTAACCTAAAAAATATTCTACTTCTCTAGTTAAATGGAATCTAAGACCCCATAAGAGTATTATACAATGAGTGACCACTTTATCAAGCGTTTGTGCATCCATTAAGACGGCATGGATCTCGGGGCATATGCGCCGAAGTCACCATGCCGGCGCCCCTTTCCCGCCCCCTCCTCATAGCAGGCTCACCTGTCCTTTCCTCCCTGCTCGTTCTTTGCAATGGGAGGGGATGGGGCAGGGGCGGAGCTACGCATCATCCCGTCCAGCCTCCTCCCATTGATGGCTATGGACAAGGGGCGGGTGGGATATAAGCTCTGCGCATGTCCCGCCCCTTATCCACAGCTAGCAATGGGAGGAGGCGGGGTGGGGCAGTGGTTAGCTCCACCCCCCTCCCGCCCCCCTCCCATTGCAGAGAGCCAGCGGGGAGGAAAGAACAGGTGAGCCTGCTCGGGGAGGGAAGAGCAGAGGCAGGGAGTTTAGCAGCTATGCTGCTAAACTCCCACCTGCGGCCGCTGCCATGGGCTCCCATAGGACGCATAAGACCTACCTTTTGGGCCCGATGTAAAAACGCCCGGCGCTATATTGGTCTGGCCAGGCACTTTTACGTCTCAGGAATATGTCCATGTGATCTGATGCATTGGAATCCAATGCATCAGATCACAGCGTATAAAACAGACGGCTGATATACACTCGTGGGAAAGAAGCCTTAGAGAAACAGGAATAAAAGTTTCCAGTGGGAAAATGAGCACCAAAATTGGATCACTGAGCAGTAAAAAAACACCGCTTGTTCAGATGATTCTAGATTTCGGTTGCACCATGTTGACGGGCAGCCGATGAACCCTTCTTGACATCTGTTCTGAGCATGTTAATAGCTGTATCTAACTTGTAGCAACTGCAGGAAGCTACAGTTTTTGCAAGGGCCAAACGTTTTGCAGAATGATTTCAACAACTAGTGGAATCTGTGCCACGGTGAATTGCTGGCGGCCAAAGGAGGTCCAACACTACAAGATGGATGTCTAATAAAGTGGCAATGTAATGTAGAGCTGCATGGTATGGATCTATAATATAGACCCCAAAGAATAATTTAGGCCCATACTTCTAGGGTCTAATATAGTGCCCCACAGAGGCATATAAAGTCACATGTGCCACCATATTGGGTCCTTGCACGAAGCATTCCCTGTGCATTAGACCTAGTAGCTGCTAGACTATAAGGTCATTGTGATCAGCGATTTCTCTAAAGATGAGTTTTTGGAAGACACATGGTATAGAAAGGCACATAAATTCACATCTCAGCAGAATGGGGTTTTTATTGCATAGTTTGTAATTCTAAGTACTTTTTACATGCTATATCTGGATATTGATGTGGACAGATTTGACTAGCACCATCGATACCAGGTCTCTTTTTGTTATTATGCGTTAGTCGTTGAATGTTATCAGCATAAGACTTTCTCAAGGTCAGTATCACAGTTCCAGTGAAGAATTCTGTTTCCAGTCCCCTTATCTTCATGTGGCTGAATGTACGGCAGTAGCCTTATCTATCAAAATATTTGACAAACATCTTAATCGTTGACTCGCGTTGTTTAACTCACTATTGTTCTTTCATTTACGACATATTTCAAATTAGTGCAATACAATCAAATCCAATGTCCATAAACCATGGGTGAAGAAATAACGTCTTGCAATTTCAGTAGAAAAGAGAAATGGGCTTGATAAATAATAAGTTTGGTCGGCTATATATCTCCCGATTCTGGCACAATTAGATGGCCAAACACAACCATTGGTAGAAAATATATAGAGGATCAGTGATGAGTGTATCAAGACGTGTTTAAGATCTTAGACGATCTCAGGTCAACAGGTCTCCCTTTTAGTACATATGGAATGGAGGAACCAAGGTGTAGCAAGTGATATAAGACCCACAGAAACTTAAAGGGGTTGCCTGGTGGTACTTTATTTTTTTCCTAAAGGCTGGCACAGGGCATTTCCAACCTTTGCATACTTCTCGGTAGCATGGTCGCATTCTGTCCGGAGCGGTGGGGACATGTTAGAGGTGAATATAGTTTAGCTTATTATTTTATACCTGTGCGAGTCTACAGAAGAAAAAAGGAGCGCTGGGTCATTCCTTTAAGATGACAGAACAAGGAAAGGCAGGCAGAGAGAGGCACGTGTTGCATTTGAAGGAAAACTCTCTCAGGCAAACTAGCTTATCAGTTAGAGTATTTACAATGCAAATATAGCTGGGACGTTACCGTGTTTCAACATCAGGGCACAATACGTGATTGCATTCCGTATGGTGGCTGGTTAGTCACAAGAGCTTTATACGAGGCAGCTTAGTCTTTCCTGCTCACTGATTTTCTTCCTCCCTTGCTCCACACTGTTAGCTCCCCATTCTTTGCCCGCACATCCCAGTTCTTTTACGGGCAGAGTTTCCACTTCGGACACAGCTGGCATGATGCCCATGCCAGGGTGTGTGTTCTAGGTGACTAGGCGGCAGCTAGCCCAAGCAGCTTACTCCCAGAACACACACTACATTAAGAGCAGCGCAGAATGTGTCACACTTCTTTCTAAGAACTGCAGTTGGTTTCTCTTGCAGCCGCCTCCGCTCACACACCTCAACTACAGTTCCTTCTGTTTCCCGCAACGTTTTCTGGCGGCTAATAGCTGCCAGTGAAACTGCCACCATGTTGATCGCAATGGAAAAACAATGTATAAATATAAAACACATTAAAATTAATAACTAAAAAACTGTAGAGCACTCATATGTGTCAGGTACATTAACACCTTTGTGACCTCTACTTAGATGCTGCGGTCCATGCTGACTGTGGCCTCTAAGTGATTAGGAAGAGAGTTGCCTCTGTCACTTATGTGGGCATCCCAAAATGTGATTGCAAGGTGATGAATGGTTGTCATGGCCACCAGAGGCCTTCTAGCCTGCCTTTCTAGTATACCTAGTATACCCTGCCTATATGCCAGGGTGTAATAGAATGCTGGCAAGGAACAATATCACAGTGACAACATAGTTTATTGGACAGGCATTCAAGAAATTGTTCAAGTCATGCTAGGTAGTAAAAGAAAAAGTAACCAAAAAACACAAAGTAAAAAAATAAACAACCGGTATCCCTGTGTCCAAAAAGATCCAGCCTGATAAAATATAATATTACTTATCCCACTTGGTAACTACTGTAATAAAACCACTTTGCCAGAGTTACAGTTCTTAGTTTACCTCCACCCACCCTCTCCCCCTCAAAAAAAATGAAGTAAAAATAATCAAAAAGGTCATATGCACCCCAAAATGATGCCAATAAAAACTATAGCTCGACCCTCAGAAAACAAGCCTCACAGGGCCCCATTGCCGAAAAAGTGAAAAAGTTATGGGTATCAGCATGCGGTGAAAAAAAAGCTATTTTTTTATTGTAGTAAAACATAGCAAAACTATATAAATACGATATCACCATAACCATACTACAGAATAAAAGAATGTAGTATTTATCACACGGCGGTATTTTTGTATAAACATCACCTTAAGCAGATTTCACATTAGTGAAGGTCAAAAACACTAAAGTTGACCTCAAGTTTATACTCAGAAGTCTGAATAGAACCCAGAAAAACAAGCCATTACCTCAGCGAGACGTTTGGCCCTCTTTGTATGGCCAACTCCCTTTCATTGTAACTACATGATCTTTGTCTGAAGGGACTCAACATACTTGTGTTGGCCCCATCCAAATCTGTAAACCAGCGACTATATTGCGTGCCGGCACTCAGCAGATCTTCTCATTCATAGAAGCCTACAAAAGGTTTTACAGGTGTATGTAGGGTGGCTACCTTCAGGTTTTTTGAGTGAGTGGGGGGGGGGGGGGTATGGTTCATGTGTTTTAGAGTACTAACGGAAATATTCGAAATATACCATAGATTTGAAAATGACGTTTTACCCTAACAGACATTACGATCAGTGAACAAAAATTAATAACTGTCACAGGTTCACAATACACCACATTGCAGTGAGCATTGCCAGTGTATTCCCAGGGCCAGATTAAATGGCCACTCCAGCAAAACTACATTTTTCCATCCCTGCATCTGTATATTATAGTCACTTTTATACACTGCAGCCTCCTGTCTGATACTTATTGTGATGCTAAAATACCTTCCTACTTTCTTTTTCACTATTCTGTGCTATTAATCCCATGATGCATCAGTACAACATCACATGAGCAGCTACAGCATGTACCATCTCTGCCTACAGGGAGAACAGTGCTACTGCTGTCTATATTCTATTTTCACTTAAATAAGCTATAGACCACACGTATACAGTCAGGAGGATAAGCTGTGATCTCCTGTATTATAACTGTGTGATCATCACCAGTAACTGTGACAGGAGTGTCTGTGCCTTTCTCTAAAGAGTATCTGTGGTTAGGTTCACTATGCAGGAGTTATGCTGTCTGAAAAAATGACTAATTTGATAGCATATACAGCCAAGTAAATTTCCGCTGGTCAGAAGTAAGATCACATGACCACCTGAGGAGAACGGCTCCAGGACATTTCAGGAATAACTAAATAAGGCGATTCTAGCCTGTTTCCCTGTAAATAAGCCCTAGCATGATTTTTAAATAGTGTCCAGGCAGCTATACATGTAAAAAATAAACATCTTGGAGCACAAATTAATATAAGACCCTGTCTTCTTTTCGGGGAAACATGGTAGCACTGGATGTAACTGAGTGTGGGGCAAATTCCCCTTTTCACTTTCTTCTGATCCAACACTATGTATTTGGTCTCCAGACACTATTGCAGGTTCCTTCAAGGATTATCTTTAGTTATATAGTCAGCCAATGTAAACATTTAACTCTTCATAGCTTGTCTTTATTACCTTTGTGGTAACTTATTTTTTTAGTTATTTACTGGCAAGTTTCGGAAAGACAAAAAAACTTTAGTGATCTGCACAATATTGCTGTTGACAGATCTTATCACGGCTTAATTGTTCCTTTAATTATGTGAATGGCTTCTAGCTCACATGAATTCCTGATGCTCAATAACACATAATGAGCTGAGTCAATATATGAATATTTAACAACTTGCACTCAATGTTAATGTGTGTGACAGCCCGTGGATGACTCGGGAAGGCTTTATTCACACATTTTAAATTGCAGAGCTAAATACTAACATGAAACACACATCACCAGATTCTCATCTCTGTTGTCAACAATATTTTCTTCCATAGCAAACACAGAATCCTGATCCCCCATACAGATATCATCTAATTAAAAATATAACTGCATATTAGAGATACATTCATGTCAAAGTTCAGTGACTTCCATGCAGAGACCACGGCCATGACGTGACGTCTGACTGAGCTGTGATGGTCAAAGCAAGAGGTTATGGAAGCAAGATGTTATGGGAGCCTTGACTTCATCCAACAGCTCCTCATCTTAAGCAAGGTTGGTCCTGCACACATACTGTAACATCGGCCCCACTTGACACGCTATATGCCACACTTTCTCCACTGCTTGCTTCATGGCCTCTGCTAGTAGGGCTCACAAGTGGTCCTGCCCTCTCTCTTAAAGGATCAGCATGCACTCCCAAGTCCGGCCCCCCCAATCACTACTCACCTCCCGACTATGTTAGCCATCCTTCTCCTCCATTGGAGGATGCCTAAGCAACTGGTCTCATCCACCATGACAAAGCTCCCGTTGGTCTTGTAGTCTGGCTCCGACCTTTGTTTGTTTCCTGACCTGTCTGACGTCTGTGATTCCTGACCTCAACTACATTACCTGGACTTCTTTACTTGCTTGCTGACCTGACTTTTATTTGCCTGGATACAGTCTTTGAAGTTTTGCTGCTAGCCCTGACCTTTGCTAATAGTACGGACAAGCCCAAGTTCACACCATCAGGTACCATACCTCAGCCCTATGCGTCGGTGGCCACACAACCAGGAATACCTCTATGAGTAATGGCTTGGGGTCCCAGTAGTGAAGATGAAATATCGCTTGGAGGAGTCAAGGGAGAAAACTGGAGTTTCCAAATTGCTACCTTCGTGGGCAACCCAAAGTCAAATTGGTGTTCGGCAAGGCGGATCTACTTTTCGTTTCATTTCATATTTTTGGAAATGAAAGTGATGCCATAGAACTTCCATACCAGAGAGACAGATGACAGCTAGTTTGTTCTCCATCACTGTACACAGTGCAGATGCTGAGTCCGCCATGGACTGCACCCTTCTACCAAACGTTTCAATGAATGGTATTAATTTGATAGCCAATGGCTCGGGAAAAGTTTTGGCGTTGGATGTAGGAGGTTCGAACTAAAGTGGAACTTAGAGTGAGGTCATTAACAGAATGGAGAGCATCGGTGGAATGGTAGACGGCAATGAGGGAGCAGAAGTTTGAATATTGATCTTTAGTGGAGGGGCAGACAGTATAGTGACTGGCACAGGGTGGAGGTATCGGTATAGTAGTTGAATATGAACCTGGCTGTTGCGTTCACGGTGGATTGGAGAGTTTAGTGAGGGGAAGACCGATCAGTAGTTACAGTAGTCAAGACAGGAATGGATCAGGGCAACAATTAAAGGTTTTACTGTTTCAGCAGTATGAAAAGGGGAGATTCTGGAGAGGTTTTTGAGGTGCAAGTCACATGAGTGAGCAAGGGATTGAATATATGAATATAGGAAAAGAGGGAAGAAAAGTTTGGAGTCAAATATGACCCAAGATAGCAGGCGTGCTACCTAGGAGTTATGGTAGAACCATACACTGAAATTAAAATTTCAGGTTTAGGTTGATTAATAGATGGTAGAAATACAAGAAGTTCAGTTTTTGAAAGATTCAGATAGATGTTAGAGACAGCAGACAATCACTGGCATTTTGTAGTATTGCAGGGGGGATCTTGAGAAGAGGCGGTGATCTACAGTGACTGTATTAAAGACACCGCCCATATACACTATACAGCAATAATGTGTTCTATATATTAGCACAGTCTTCAATCAAATATTTTAATTGCATTAAAAGACAGAACGCTATCTCTACTTTCAACTGATGTGTGAAACAGGAATCGGAAGCCTCAGGTCACGAATCCCCAACTGGGTTCAGCTGCTTGTAAGAGCTCCCTATATTATGATCAGTCAATGTCAGGGAGTTGTATGGGACAATTGTCACATTAGAGGCTAGCAGTCTGTTCTCAGTCATCACATTCTACCCTGTTATATACTCTATTCCATGATCGTTTTTGATTTAAGATGCAAATACCCGCTAACACTGAACATATGATTAGTTGCCGTCTCTTAAATGGGCCTCTGTCTTTTTCAATACAGTCAATGATTACTGTGCAAATCCATCTGACTCGGAGTATCGCTGCAGCCAACTGATAATACCTCGGAGCTGGCATGTTAGTCCCTTTATACACATAATAGGTACTGATTTAGTGTTCCTGGAAGAGGCAGAGACCATGAATTGTGATTTACTATACACCTGTTTACTTCAATAAATACAAAGAAGAAAGGGAGGTGTACGTATAAGGGCCCGCTACCGCCCACATTCACGGGCATGGAATCATTCTACTCTTTGGGCGATCGGTTGTTGACAACTCGATGTCCTCATGGACTGAACTGTTCACATGACTTTTGCAAAATCACTGTTCTCTAGATTCAACTATGTAAAACTTTGCTGATAGTTATACTGCAGATCCACTATGCATACATATATACTGTATCCTTTATATACTGTATGTGTAGACATGCCTTCACCCATTGTCCCCTGCACTCGGAGTTCCACTTTCCTGCTCTATTCAGGGAGTAGAAAAGGAGAATCCTCATAGCCGAACGACTCCGTCTCAGGATCGAACCGAACAGCGCCGAACTGACCCCATTGACTATAACGGGGTCCGTTCGGTTTCCGCTCAGCTGCCCGGCTTTTAGCCGGAAGAGAAAGCACTGCATGCAACACTTTTTCTTCTGGCATTTTGTGTTGGATGTGCAATGGAACTTCCAATCGGAGGTTCCAACATGAATGTGGAACCACCCTAATATCACTTAAGGTGGCCCTGTCACCACTACTAATATTCCTGTTTCACTAAATACTCAGATCCGCCATGAAATAACAATTCTGAATTATGTTTTTTTATAACTCTACATTGTGTCGTTCCTCAGGTATTTCTCATCAAATATGTGAATAATTTGACACATAGAGGTTAGCATTCCCATTGTGAAATGGGCGTGTCCTTACACAGTCAGCACTGATTGGATAGTATCAGTAGACTGTGTGAGGACACCCACCCATCAGGTAACACCCAGTTGTCAATGTATTCATACATTCCTAGTAGGAATAATGAAGGAACGGCACAGCACCGAGTTCTAAGAAAAGATGATCCAGAATTGTTACATAGATCACTCAAGTTACAATGGCCTCAGGATAAAATATTTTGAACAAACAATGGTCTTTTCAGGGCCACTATAATGCGAAACCAGATTCAGCATACTGAATGGGCTGCTCCATTAGCATTAGGTGAGGACAACAACATATTTTTGGGGTGTAATGTACAGGACCCTGAAGACGCAATGATCATGTGAAAAAGGCCTTAAAGCTTTAAATGGCACTACTAGGAGTGTCAGCATATGCCAAGATGTTATGGGATTTAGGAGTTAAATGCATTATTAGGATCATCTATCTATCTCATATCTATCTATGTCATATCTATCTATCCATCCATCCATCTATCCATCTATCTCCTATCTATCTATGTCATATCTATCTATCTATCTATCTATCTATCTATCTATCTATCTATCTATCTCGGTCTATCTCATATCTATCTATCTCTATCTATGTCATATCTATCTATCCATCCATCCATCCATCTATCTATGTCATATCTATCTATCTATCTATCTCCTATCTATCTATCTCATATCTATCTATCTATTTCATATCTATGTCATATCTATCTATCCATCTATCTATCTCTATCTATGTCATATCTATCTATCCATCTATCTCTATCTATGTCATATCTATCTATCCATCTATCTCTATCTATGTCATATCTATCTATCTCTATCTATATCTAAAATCTAACTATATCTCTCTATCTATGTCATATCTATCTATATATATGTCTATAATCTATCTATCTATGTCTATAATCTATCTATCTATCTATGACTATAATCTATCTATCTATGTCTATAATCTATCTATCTATCTCTATCTATGTCTATAATCTATCTATCTATGTCTATAATCTATCTATCTCTATCTATGTCTATAATCTATCTATCTATCTATGTCTATAATCTATCTATCTATCTATGTCTATAATCTATCTATCTATCTCTATCTATGTCTATAATCTATCTATCTATGTCTATAATCTATCTATCTATGTCTATAATCTATCTATCTATGTCTATAATCTATCTATCTCTATCTATGTCTATAATCTATCTATCTATCTATGTCTATAATCTATCTATCTCTAAAATCTATCTATCTATATCTATCTATGTCTATAATCTATCTATCTATCTATGTCTATAATCTATCTATCTATCTATCTCTATCTATGTCTATAATCTATCTATCTATGTCTATAATCTATCTATCTATCTATCTATGTCTATAATCTATCTATCTATCTATGTCTATAATCTATCTATCTATCTATCTATGTCTATAATCTATCTATCTATCTATCTATGTCTATAATCTATCTATCTCTATCTATGTCTATAATCTATCTATCTATCTATCTATGTCTATAATCTATCTATCTGTCTATAATCTATCTATCTATCTATGTCTATAATCTATCTATCTATGTCTATAATCTATCTATCTATCTATCTATCTATCTATCTATCCATCTATCCATCTCACATCTATCCATCTCACATCTATCTATCTCTCTAACTCATATCTATCGGCTCACACTATTGTTCTATCTTATCCCTTTCTAATTGTGTTCTGTCCCCAGAGTACAGCGCATCAGTTGGGAAGTAAGTGCCACTAGTGAATAGAAGGAGTTACAGCCGCAGCCTATAAATCTCTGTAAGGAATAATGAATCTCATTGTCTAAAATAAATATAGGAAATTTGCATATCAGTGGTTGCTTATTAACAGATTTTCCCTGAAGGGAGAGATATGATTTTGTTGCAGTAATTCTTGCTGATTAAAACTTGTGCTGATTATAAATATTATAATAATAACATAAATTCATTAATTCCAAGAGGGTCGTGTACATTCTGCATGTTTTACATACCAAAAAGAGGCAGATAGGAGAATGACAGGAAAGCTAAAATTAGTCACAAGACTTTTCAGGTCAGCGAGTTGCGCTAAATGATTCATTAGCTTTTAAGTTTAGAAAATGTCAGTTTTTTGAAGTATCGGGTTATTTTCGGTATATTGTAACAAAGTCACAGTTGATGCCAAGTGAGTTAAAGTAACTTTGGGAACAGAACATTGTCACAGGGCATTCCCTACTACCCTGCATGATCCTTCTGTATGGAGACCCTGGATTTACTTTTCATAGGGGTCCCATATTTCATTTTAGATATTTATTCAACTAATCACCATAGTAGCTCCACAGATTATTAATATAGCTGCTCTATGTAAGAGCTCGTCCTTATGGAGGACAGGTCAGCTCAACCGGACATGTCAATTTTGAAAACCCATAAAATAATTCTGGAGCATAAAAGAGTTTTTTTATAATGCTGTTTTGTGTCATTCCTCTGTTATTCCTCCTGGAAATATATACATTATATAACAATTGGGTAATCCCTTTGTTAAAATATTATATCCTTACTAATGGCCTTTTTACAGGCTCCTGCAGTCTCTTTAAATATGGATGTATTCGCACTTGCAGAATTTACGCACGTAATAGGCAGAAAATAGCGCCAATTGATTTCAATGGGCTGGTTCACATGTGCGTATTTTTTCCTGCACAAAAATAAAATAGCAACATGATCTACTTTCCTGCGTATTTGCACGCCAAAGGTTTCCAAAGAAGTCAATGGGTTGTGCGCAAATGTGCACGCAATACACTAGGAGATGAATGATATGTAATACTGCTGCTAAAAGAACACATCTAGAACTCATTAGACTAATTACATATTTAAATCGGTACGTCTTTGTTTGCCGCGCGCAAATAAACATGTCTCGGTGCAGTAAAATACGTTGATGCATGCACAAACAACTATTGTTCATTCGCAAAAACGCTACGCTCATGCCTGCAAAAATGGGTTCGCTCGTGTGAAGGAGGCCTGACATTGCCAAATCAGTGCTGACAGTCAGAGGTGTATCTAGGAGCCCTTGGGCCCCAATGCAGAGGCGTAACTTGAAGCTCCCAGGCCCCAATGCAAAACCTGTAACGGGGCCCCCAACTATAATGCTTTACTCATAGTACTGGGCTCCCTATATGGAGAAGAGAGGCCTTATGGGCCCCCTAAGGCTCCTGGGCCAGGGTGCAACCGCATCCCCTGCATCCTCTATAGTTACACCCCTGGCCCAATGCAAAATCTGGAACAGATCCCCCTATCTACCATGTGCCATTTATAATACTGGTTTATGGGTATGTAACAGGGTGGTCTTTGGGCCCCCTAAGGCTCCTGGGCCCGGTAGCGAGTGCTACCTCTGCACCCCCTATAGTTATGCCCCTGCTGATAGTATCAGAGTGTGTTGGCACTCAGGCTCTTGATATGGGAAAGTTGTTCACTTGTCACTGTATTTACACATTTCCAGGAGGAATAACTGAAGAATCCACACATCAGATGCTTCAAAATTATTAATTTACGCGGAATGCAAATATTTTCTAAAACTGACATGTGCGGCGGGATGACGAGGTCTCATTAACATCTCAAGCAATAAGTGCTCTCTGGTGAGCCACAGCATCTATATTCTAGTACACGGCTCTCCACTCTGCCCTGTAATAGCCGCACCCAAGGAGAGATTAATCTAGAATGGGTGGATATTAAAAACTGCACCCCGTCACATGTTTATTTATGCACTTGCGTGCTATTAAAGGGTTATTATTGATACTATTATAACAATGGAATTGTATACAATGTAGCTACCTACTGTAGTATTCACTTTGTACAATGTAGCTGTAGAACGAGGACTTCCTAAGTGTTGGCAAGTTTAAGAAGGTGGCTGTAAAGTTTAGTGGAGTTCATGTAGACATTGGTCTCAGCTGGGACAGAACCAGTATTGTGTGATAATAACCCAACCTTTGGCAAAGAAGACAATTAGAGGTTGGCAAGTTAATATTATGGTCAGGTGGATAATAATTGGCTGGATATTTTAGTCCTCTAAATAATGTATTACTTTGGTCTACATTTGAATTCCTCGGTGAGAAGGTCACGCATTTAGCAATGAGATGACGAAGAGTGCATTCATATGGGCAAGGAAATCGTGTGGGTTTTGTGCCTTGCGAAATGCGGAGATACAACCTATTATTTGCAATGGGTATATTTACATGGGCGAATTTTCTCCTGCAGCGATGCTATGAGATGAAAGGATCGCATCACGGTCTACTTTTGTGTGAGTCTCATATGAGAATAAGGGAGATGGAATAAATCCTCCATAGTGCCACCTATTGAAAGGCAGCATTCCTTCAAGCCAAAGTCAGACTTTTTATACAAGCCTTGTTACAATGACCGGGAATTAAAAGCAAAGCCAGACTCCATGTACAGAAAGCTGTTTCAGGGTCTTTGCCCTTCATCAGTGTACAGTAGGAGTCTGGCTTTGCTAGTGAGAGGCCTGGGACGGGGGTCAGAAACGCTATCTTTTCTCCTTAGGGAGAGCAACTATAAACTAAGTGAGGAGATGGCCATTTGAGTCTCTTCACTTAGTTTATAGTTGTCTCACTAAGGAGAAAAGATAGCATTTCTGACCCCCCCCCCCCCCCCCCCCCGTCCCAGGCCTCTCACTAGCAAAACCACTCCTACTGTACACTGATGAAGGGCAAAAACCCTGAAACAGCTGTCTGTACATGGAGTCTGGCTTTGCTTTTAGTTTCCAGTTATTGTAACAAGGCTTGTATAAAAAGTCTGACTTTGGCTTGAAGGAATGCTGCCTTTCAATAGGTGGCACTGTGGAGGATTTTTTCCATCTCCCTTATTTGCATATTACCCAGAGGAGCGTGTGTGGCCATTTGAGTCTCCTCACTTAGTTTATAGTTGCTTTCCCTAAGGAGAAAAGATAGCGTTTCTGACCCTCATATGAGAATAGAACATGCAGATGTTGGGTCTCTCTCACACCACATAACACATGGATGGCGTGTCCGTATATTATGTGATGCGAGTCACTCGCGAGAATGTTGGATACAACTCACTCTTGCCCATGTGATTGCAGCCTTATGGACCTTACAGGCCGCACGACGCACCGCAAGCCACAGTAAATCCTGCACCAAAATCTGCAGGCTACCAGTGGATTGTGATACAAAATTGAAAATGGCTTAAAGCCTTGCCTGCAATTCCACATCAAAATCTGCAGATCTTGGTGCGGAACTCCACAGCTGCGATTTGACTGTGTCCTGCGGCAATCCACAGAATTGCTGCACAGCCGGTGGGCCACACAAAATTAGGTTGTGCACTGGATTCAGCCCAAATTTAATAAAGAGAGGACAATTGAATTATTTTTACAATTAGAAATTGGTCTTATGATAACGACTAGTATAGAATAAGGCTCTACTGTAAAACCAAAAATGGTGCACTCAATGCAGTAAACATGGCTTACACTAGTGGGACTCATCTACCTACCAGAGAAGGTAGCTTCAGAGGATGATTTTGTGCAGACCGTTGAATGGAATGAAGATATTCCAAGATGCTTTTATATTTCTATGACTTATATGGTAATTATATTCTTCATCTTAGAGTCAAATATTTATCGTCATTACATCAATCTCATAGCATTCTGAGAAGTTTGTTACTGTCTATTGGGCAATGCTTCCTGCTACAGGCCGAAACATGTTATTGATAGAGATTTTGTAAGTGTGATATAAAATTTGATGGAATCCAAATTCCAGTTATCACATGCTTTCTTCCAATTTTGATTGACTTTTATGCCCTTTAGTGAACTAGAAAATAATTATGAGACATCACATTTTTTACCGCACCTATAATAGTAGTAGGACAGCGAATTGCAATTAATAGTAAATGATAAGCTAGAATATGAATAAAGGAAGTAGGAATGCATCAGAATAGTCCTAAATCTTGTTGAAGAGACTAACATATATTGACTAGTAATTATTAGGAAATTATAGCACCAGTGTTTCTGGTGGTGCAATGTGCTACACAGCTCTGCTACATGCATGTTGCACACACACAGCTCTGCTAGATGTACGTCACACACACAGCTCTGCTACATGCGCATCACATACAGCTCTGCTACATACATTTTTCATCCAATACAACAGGGATCACAAGCAGCAGAGCAGAGTCCTGCACACACTGATCACCCCTGGTCATGTGACCCCAGACTCCCCCCACACAGGTGGCTGATCACATGATGGTGACATCATCATAGGTGCTGTAATCACACGCCTGCTGTCAGGCTCTGCATGTTTTTAATAAAGTGAAGGACTTGTTTTGTGATCATCGGGTGAAGCTCAGAGCCCCAATGACTGATCCCATGACGGTGGCATCTTCACATGTAACTCACACAGTCACTCACTTACAGACAAGTGGTCATTAGTATTCCATAGCAACTGAGGCCACCGGGGGTTTGTAGGTGATGTAGTCTGCGCATAATCTGCGCATGAATAAAAGCCCTGTAATGATGTCACCACCGTGTGATTAGGGGCGGAGCATGTAACTCACTCATGGTCACAGAGCCCAGGTGACTGATCACATGACGGTGGCATCTTCACATGTAACTCACACAGTCACTCACTTACAGACAAGTGGTCATTAGTATTCCATAGCAACTGAGGCCACCGGGGGTTTGTAGGTGATGTAGTCTGCGCATAATCTGCGCATGAATAAAAGCCCTGTAATGATGTCACCACCGTGTGATTAGGGGCGGAGCATGTAACTCACTCATGGTCACAGAGCCCAGGTGACTGATCACATGACGGTGACATCATCACAGGTTCTGTAAGCACATGGCTGCGGTCAGGCTTTGCATGTCTTTTAGATTAGGACCTTTGATGACGTCAATGTCATTTGATCAAGGGCGGAGCATGTAACTCACTCACAGACAGGTGGTCCTTAGTATTTTGATGAATATACAAATAATGAAGTTCAAGTGTACAGTAGATGACAAAAAAACAATGACAAGCTAAGCAATACTAAACCCATGTGGAAAGTAAAAAAAAGTCTGGGTTGACGTCTGCCCCGTCACACGTTTCGGCTAGGAAAGCCTTCGTCCGACATTCACTTCAACAAGGATTAGGAACTTTTTGATGTATTATTACTTCCCTTACTAGTCTTTTGCATAAATATTGATTACACTATTTTAATTGATAATGCTTTTATATGATAACAGTAGAGGCAAACTTGGAAAATGTAGACTAGAATAGAATGATTATGTGTGGGGTGTGCATAAACATGTCAAGGATATAGCCACAATCTGCCACAATGTAGTAATCATAAATTAACAATAAATATAAGGAATGCAGGGCTGTTACAGTAGAATACAGACAGGCATTGTTGACATTTGCACTGGAGCCTGCATCCCAAAAATTCTGTCAAATTGACCAAAAAGATAGCTCAGCATTTGCAAGATTAGAGATACCCTGACAGATACCTGGTTCTGTTGGCGTCGGTCAAGTGATGGAACCGGCAGTCCATCAATCTAGTGATGGATCAGGACTACAGATGAGCGAGCGTACTCGCTAAGGCAAACTACTCGAGCAAGTATTGCCTTATGTGAGTACCTGCCCGCTCGTCTCAAAAGATTCGGGTGACGGCTGGGGGCGGGGAGCGGCGGGGGAGAGCGGGGAGGAACTGGAGGAAGATCTCTCTCTCTCCCCCTGCTCCCCCTTGCTCACTCCCGCAACTCACCGCTCTCCCCCACCAGCACCCGAATCTTTAGAGACGAGCGGGGAGATACTCGGCTAAGGCACTACTCGCTCGAGTAATGTGCCTTAGCGAGTATACTCGCTCATCTCTAATCAGGACAATGGAAATGATTAGCACAGATGTTTAAGAAGTCTTAAGTGATTTCTAGTATTAGTATCTATACTTGTATTAAGTTGTACAAGGAACCTTTTCAAAAGGCCACTACTTTTAGACCTTAAGACCACAACTAATATAGACCATGATAGTTTTTCCGTTCTCTTGCATCTTGTCTGTGTCCATCCTATTTGAGAAGACCACCACCCTACAAAAAAACCCCAAAAAACGTATTTTCTCTGCAGTTTTGGATAGTTGTCTAAAAAAAATATCCTTGATTTACAATGACCCCATCTTTACATATGTTCTACAAGGATACATATCCTTGATTTACAATGACCCCATCTTTACATATGTTCTACAAGGATACATATCCTTGATTTACAATGACCCCATCTTTACATATGTTCTACAAGGATACCATGATAACTGCTTCTCACACTGATCTTTATTTTACAGATATCAGAACAAATCAGCAGGAAGCAAATACATCCCCAGACTTTTTTTTTTACAAACTAGTAGATCCCACACTAAGGATATCGAGATAAGCACCAGAACAATCCACCATGGCTACTTCATCAATACGTCGTCAAGTAAAGAACATCGTTCACAATTATTCTGAAGCAGAAGTTAAGGTTCGAGAGGCTACCTCAAATGACCCATGGGGACCATCTGCTACTCTTATGGCTGAAATTGCTCAAATGACTTACAGCGCAGAGTACTCTGAGGTCATGATTATGGTCTGGAGGAGACTGAATGACAGTGGAAAAAACTGGCGTCATGTTTATAAAGGTTTGATGCTTTTGGACTATTTGATTAAAAATGGGTCCAACAAAGTGGTGCAAGAAAGTAATGAGAATATCATCGCTGTACAGACGCTCAAGGATTTTCAATTCTTGGATAAGGATGGAAAAGACCACGGCATTAACGTGCGAGAGAAGGCCAAACAGATAGTATCCCTGCTTAAAGATGAGGAGCGAATAAAGCAAGAGAGAGTGCAAGCTCAAGCAACCAGGAGAAGGATGTCTCAAGTGACTGCAGCTCTTGACAGCAGCCATAGGCTAAGATTTAATGAAGGTAATGCATAGAAAAAAAATGGGACAGCTTTTTTGAGATTCTGTTCATAATGAAGCCATGACAGTTGTGATGAGTCAATTTATTTTAATATATTCTGACAGAGCCTCACAGACCCCATTGTTTTATATTGGGGTCTATCGGGTTCCTGTTAGGATTACGTTACTCTTGACCACAAGGATATCTGTGTAGACTTTGATATTCTTGCTGGTAAAAATACCAGAACCAATGATAAATCACTGTATAGTAAAAAGAATGAAAATGTTGCTTGGGCTTCTCAAGAAGCCATCCAGCTTTCCTTAACCTTCAGTGATGGAACATTATCTAGTGATAGCTATTGCTAGCCTATGTGCCACAACGAAAAGCCTCATATAGATTAGCTTTCCATTCAGGCACATAGAAAAAGTTCCTAAGTTGGAGACCCCTTACTAGGATGTCCATATACCTGATAAGGCATATTGACAGGGGTGGTTGTAGTCAGTAAACCACTGTATCCAAGTATTTTGTGCAAGCCAAGGGATTCATGTGTAATCTTATAAACCTGAGACATACTTTCCTAACTTATAGAGCAAAATACTTAGAGCAAAATTGTCTTAATTGAACAATAGATAACCAGTAGAAAGAGGGAGATTGTGATCCTGCTGTATAGATGCCTGGTAAGAGCACATCTGGAATACTGTGCTCAGTTCTGGAAACCTCATCTATAGAAAGACATTGATAAGATAGAACGAGTCCAAAGACAGGCTGCAAAAATGGTGGAAGATATCAAGAACAAAACTTATCAGGAAAGACTTAAGTAACTTAATTTGTATAGTCGGGGGGGGGGGGGGGGGGGGGGGCGAACATGACGGAAACCTTTATATATATATTAAAGTGTAAATAAGGTTCAGGAGGGAAATATTCTTATTAGGGAGCTAAATACTAGAATAAGGGGACACACTCAGATCAGTTGGGGGGAGATCCGAAAATGTTATATTACTGAAATAGTAGTAGATGTTTGGAATAGACTTCCAGCAGACGTGGTTGAAAAATCAACAATAAATGCATGTACATCTGGGATAAACACAGATATATCCTAGGAGAGAAATAAAAAGGAAATAGTACAAGTGCGGACTAGATAGACCTGGGGGTCTTCTGCCATCAATTTTCTAAGTTTCTAGAGAAATATTATTTTTGAGAAAGCATACAATTTTAAACAAGGAAACTTATGAATCCCATATGATCTTTCTACTGCTCCATAATATAACTGTTCAAGTGCCCATGTTACACAGAAGATGGTACTAAAGACATTGATGTGTGTGGTGCATGAAATGTACCTGGCAAAGAAATAGACCTAAAGGATTATGGGAATACACAGATTCATGAATCCTATTCCTAACATGATTCCTATATAACAAAACACTGTAGAGGGTTACATTATATGAAAAAAGACAATGTCCATTCAGTTCAGCCAGTTTCCACTTCACCTTCCCCATGTTGATCCAGAGGAATGCAAATAAAAAACCCAATGAGGTAGAAGCCAATTTACCCCATTGGGGGGGGGGGGGGAAATCTTTCCCAACTCCATATTGGAAGTCAGAATAATCCCTGGATCAACACTCTGCAGAGAAAAGTTCCTTCCCGACTAAGTCCGTCAGTCGGAAGATCTCCGGATCAACAAACCTGCTGGTATTTAATGTCTATATCCAGTAATGTCATAGCGCTCTAAAAAGTCTTTCTTTTATGTAGTTTTCAAACTTTCTCAGTGAAGGCTTTAGTCCGTTATGTTCAGTATTACTCATTAGTGCATGTGAGATAACAGAACGGATACTTAGGGTGAATGCAGATGGCCAGGTCAGATTCAGACGGCGAGAATTCTTGCAGCGGGATGCGACCCGTGCCCCTGCAGTGACATACGGCTTACCTGTCCAGCGTCTTCGCTCTGCTCTGCGGATGTGCCGGCAATCCTCTGGCAGCGAGCAACGATGGAAATTCTGCGTGAAATCTCGCCACGGAATTTCCACCCGTGTGCATTCAGCCTTAAACTTAGAGTGCCGGAGAGGGGTGAAACCTGTAATGACTCCTCACCACTTGGCATAAGAGCCAGAGATTACTTAGTGATTGGGTTTTCCTCTTGTTTTTAGCCGCTGCGTCAGCTCTTTCTGCAGATATGGAACAGGCAGTACCTCAGAGTACTGGCGAGGAAGAACTTCAGCTGCAGCTTGCTTTGGCTATGAGTAAGGAAGAAGCTGAAAAGGTAAACTATAAACTCCCGAAGTTTCTGCTCTATTATACATTGTTATTTCATTGTTATTAAACATCCTCCAGAATACTCCTACATCACTGTAAGAGTGAATGCCCACCAACAGATTTCTACCGCGTTACCTGCGGCGGAAATCAGCGCTTAAATTCTGCAGTTATTAGGTTCTATGGAACTTAATAGCTTTCTGCCTACCAATGCTCACATGCGGATTTCCGCAGCGGAAATAAATTGCGGCATGTTCTGTTTGCCGCAGATTTACGCCGCGGAAGATCTCCATTAATATAGCATTAATGGAGACCGTGGAAATCTGCGATCACCAGCAGGCACTGTTTGTTTTAAATGGCGGTACCCTTATGGTACTTCACAAATTTCGGAATTTTTAAGCATGAATTTTGCCTCTAAAAAGCATGACAAAATCCACGTCTTTGTGCTGTAGTCCTTGCCGCCGATCCACGCACAGAATTAGCCATGCCAATGGGCAATATCCATGTGTGGAATTCCGGCACATTTCCACACATTTCGACATCAAGAAGCGACATGTCACTTCTTGGCGTGTACAAGTAATTTTCAACATCAGACTTCCGCAAGTAGATTTTGTCCATTGACAGGGCGAAATCTGCAGATCGTCGGCAGAAAGACGCAGTTTTTAGAGGTAGAATTAATGCTGAAAATTCCACGGTGACTTCCACCATGTGAACATCCACTAACGTATGATAGACAATTCCTAAATCCTAAATATTGATGAACAAGAATAGGACATGCAGCAATTTTGTTCATGGGCTATAATGAGCTATAATTAGTAGAATACAAGACGGCACACGGCCCCAAAAACACGGCCATGTGCCGAAGCAAGAGTGATTCTAATGGAAATGCACAATGAGGTGGGCATACAAACCAATAATATTCTTACTGAGCGCGGTATTACTACAAAGCCTTTCTACCTCTCAAAATCCATCACCACTAGTATTTTTTACCAGATTTTACCAAATTGATTAAGATCCCATCAGATTATACCGAACCTCAAATCTCTTTTTTTCCCTTTTTTTTTGGGGGGGGGGGGGTTGAACTTACTGCTTATCCAAAATATTATTATAGTAGAAGCAATTTTAAGGATTGTCTAGTGAAGTTGTGGCCATGGTTACTGCTTTAAATACATTTCTATTCCTAAGTTTTAGTGCTTTGTTATACAACTAATTTTTACCAATTGCAAAACTTAATTTAAGACACGTCCCTAAATATGCCCACTTGTGATCTGCCTAGTGTCTCCGAGAAGATTTTGTATTGTCGGCATATCAGTGCACTGTGGAGGAAAGCTATGGCAATTCCTGAAATACTTCCCATATACCCGGCCATCTGCTTTTATAACTTCCAGCATTGTAGTGAAATGCTGGAAGGAGATTGATGTCAGAACTGATCCTATAGCTTTCTATGGGATAGTTTAAGGCATCCAGCATATCAGTTTTGATGCTAGATGCCTCTCTGAGCTAGATAGAAAAAACGTAGCATGCAACTATGTCCGGCTATTGTACTTTATGCCAGTGCAAAAAGTATACCAAAAGTGGCATCGGCATGAAGACACTGGCTGGACACAACGGATGGATGGAAACCCGGACTGAGCTCTCAAGCAGAATATATATTATGACGACTGTATACATCTGTAATATTTACATACTATGAATACTGCACCTGTTAATAGTGTGGACGTCTATCAAGTAGATGCAATATAATGGGTATAATTATATACTTACATGACTGTAGCCTTGTAGTCCCATTCTAAATTATACAATGTGTCACTCCACTTAAGTCCTTCATTGCTCAATTCAGTCACCACCCAATGAGGTCATCGCAGAGTTGCACAAACATCTACATCCCAATTTCGCTAAATCAGGAATTTTTTAAGAAGTTATACGTGTTTGTCTGGATATTTATAGCATCGGCACATATGGTTTTTTAAAATTCAAATTGGTGTATATTATTGTTATTATTCATGGGACAGCTAATGCATAGCTACTTTTTCAGACAACTTACACCCATTTAATAGTCTGTGTGTCTCATCCATCTTGTAATATACTTTAATTTTTTTTTGTTTTACCACTGAAAGTCAAGGCTGAAGCGCAGCCCCTCTGCAATCCACTGCTTGTCATTAGACACTTAACTTCCCCAGCAAATGAGACATTTAGGACATCATCTTAGCTGTGGGCAAGGGTCTGTCTTAACGCACTCAGCTTCCCTGTACTCACTATGCTCTTAGGCCTGCAGTCAGTGTGTACACAATCTCTGCCTCTCCTAATCTACTAGGTGCACTTATCTTTGTATGTCTCCAGTTTGCTATGGGAAAAGGAGCATATTGCTTATTGGAGTGATCTTTATTGGTTGCTTTTCTTGGTCTTGTGTGTTTGCAATATTCACAGCATATATAGAGATCTAAATATGCTGTGGACGAGGAGGAAAAAAAGAGAGAGGGGTGGAGCAACACCCATACAGTCGTGTCAATTGGGAAGGATGAATCTACATATAAGGTGAAAAGAGTAGAATGATATTTTCAATAGTGGAGGTGCTGCCTGACCAGATGACGCACCACCTGGGTGGGCGTAATCGGACAAGAGAATAGGACTAAAAGCTGGCAGAGGAGACGACACAACACTCCAGGTTATAGCAAGTAGGACGTGACCAAAGGTGTGGAAAACCTCTCCTTTTATTTAATAAAATATGTGATCAGCATATGCAGACGCATTTCGGGGATGACCCCTTCATCAGTTCAGCTGGTGTTTAAAACATACAAGCAATTTATTGATCCCAAAAGGGTTAATAATGAAAAAAGTAGAACCGGCAGCATATAGGGATGCAGTAAAAGAATAATTTATTGCCCCATCACCAACAGAAGCGACGTTTCGGCCCTGTGGCCTTCCTCAAGCTTAATGATAACATACATAGTGAAGCAATTATTGACCTATCAAAAGGACATAAAAGGGTTAATAATGAGATCCTGTTTGTCTGTGTGGTGAGGGTCAGCAGAACTGATGAAGGGGTTATCCCCGAAACGCGTCTTCATATGCTGATCACTTCCTACATGCTTTAACCTGGAGTGTTGTGCCTCCTCTACTGCCAGCTTTTACACAAAAGAAGTAAAGCAGCTTATAAAGGACAATCCAATAAGAATTAGGCTGCTTTGCCAACAGAAAACTGAAGTCACATACCCAGTGTAATGCCTACAAACATAAAGATAAGTGCACATAGCAGATCAGGTAATTATAAGATCAGGAGAGGATGATTGTGTACACACTGGCTGCAGGTCTGACAGCTGTTAGCAGGGAAGCTGAGCCTGTGAAGACAGCTTCTCCCCACAGCTAAGAAAGGTTCCAATGCTCCAATTACTACAAAAGCTAAATGCATAATAACAAGCAGTGGATTGCAGAGGGGCTGCATTCCAGCTTTGATTTATAGTGGTAAAACAAAAAAACAATTTAATGAATGCATATTACAAAATTGATGAGAAACAAACAGGGTATTAAATGAGCATAAGAGGTCTGAAAAGTTAGCTATGCTTTTAAAAATTCAGTTTATCACGATTGTTTCACAAAACGTACAGTTTGCAATTTGTCGAGATCACTGGGGGGGTCTTTGTATGTATTACTAAGTTAAGAGAACAATACACAACACATAAGTCTATGCTCATATCACGCATTCAGCCATTTTCTGACAAATACATCCAACTTAGGCTGCAACAAGAAAATCGCAGCTGTGTTCCCGCAATTTCTGTGTTATATTGCAGCAATATTGCGATTTTGTTGCGCCACAAAGTTGCGCTCCTTTGCTGGGATTTTCAGGGGGCTTGAAAAATAAGCCCTGCCCTGAAAAGAAGCCCTAGCGGCATTAAAAAAAAACCCCAAAACAATACATTACCTAACAGGCACTGATTGCTCCACTGCACTTCTCCTCCCAAAGTTCCGGCACACTTATTTGAAATCTTCAGCCACCACTTCCTGGTCAGGGGGTTCATAAATCCCGCCTCCAGGAAGCGCTGGCTTTGATTGGTTCTTAAGCGCCGCAGCTCAGCCAATCAATGCAGCGCTCGGTGAACCAATCACAGCCGTCGCAGCATTTAAGAACTAATCCGAGACAAAGCTTCCTGGAGGTGGGATTTATGAGCGCTCAACCAGGAAGTGGCAGCTGAAGACTGCAAACAAGTGTTGCAGAGCTTCAGGAGGAGACGTGCAGCAGAGAGGACAGCGCTTGTTAGGTGATGTATTGTTTTTTTTAATGCAGCTAGGGCTTATTTTAGGGAAAACAGTAGGACTTCCTGCTGTTAAAGTTGCATCGCACTGCACAAAAACTGCGATTTCGTGCAATACAATGCAACACAAAGGAACGCTCCATAGGGAAACATGGGCTACAAAACATCACAAATCGTGGCAATATTCAGCATGGTGCGATTTTCTCTCACACAATGTAGCAGCCTAGAAAGCATCGCTAATGTGAAGGAACCCATTGGAAAGCATGGGCTTCACATACATGTGATTTGTAGCGCTGTCACATTGCAGAAAAAAAAACCAAAAAAAAAAACCACACAATTTTGTCGCCCGTGTGAAAGTGGCCTTTTGGTTCTGACGGAAGAAAAAAAACTGAGAGCAGATACCTTGTAATATAGTTCTGATATGGTGTGGTCCAATGTTGTAATCATCTGCTTTTCACTGGTAGTCTAGTTGATCTCTATAACAGAAGGGCCCCACAGTAGTCTATAAGTGCCATTTTGCTGCTCCCTACAACTCAAGAGCCGTGGTAGAGTATTGTGCATGAGCCACTGTGCATTTCCTACTTTCAGGATCCAGTTCTGGCTTAAGGCCCATTTAGACACAACGATTATCGCTCAAAATTCGCTCAAAAGCCGTCTTTTGAGCGTTAATCGCTGTGTGTAACTGCACTGACATCATGCAGTTTTTGTTAAGCTGTCACTGATCGCTCATCTTTCAGCGTGCTGAAAGAGAACGATGAGCCTTATCATGGAGTCACAGCGGGATACAGCCGATACTATTGTTTCAGCTGTATCCCACTTCCTGAAGACAGGCGGGGTATGAAGAACACAGCTGTGCAACTGCGTTCTCCATACCCCGCTCAGAGTGCTCAGCTGTATAACAGCCAGGCACTCCGAGCAGAGAACAGCTGGATGCAGAAGACAAGCGGCCCGCTTGTCTTCTGCATCCCCCGCTTGGAGTGCAAGGTGATCGCTCTGAATGCACACAACGATTATCACTCAAAAGTCACTCAATTTGAGCGATAATCGTAGCGTCTAAATGGGCCTTAAGTCTTACAGAAATACATTTAAAAGTGGCCCTTGCCTTACTTTGATATTTAATGCTTATGATTTGACCTTGTCACCGGTCTTTACTGAACTTATAGCAGATTTATATGAGGTTTGTCTTTTGAATACAGAAAGTCCCTTCAGCCCCGAATGAAGAAGAAGAAATCCAGCTGCAAGCAGCGCTGAATAAAAGCAAAGAGGAATATGAAAAGGTATTTCATTTATGTATGTGCCTTGCCTCCAGTCGTAACATCATTTATACAAGCCATTACTAGATTGCGCTCACACGGGAACATTATCCTCCCTGTCTCTATATAAGACACTTCGATGACATCACAGAATAGGCAAGTACACAGGGACATTTTTTTTATTGATTTTGGGCAAAATGTTAATAAAACGTATAGAATGTCTGGCAAGAATATTAGATGGTCTTGAGCTCATCCATGACCACATCTACCAGGAGGTCATTGGTTTTATAGTCAGAAGCAATTAAACACCAGATATATTTATTGTTTATCCATTGACTTCAATGTACTAAAATATATATTCATCATTCTTTATCCCCAAACTACGTATCAAAACGTCAGTATTTTATCCAGAATGGACACCTTGTTAGAGTATGAAACGTGCTACTGACAAAATGACACGAAACATACAGTATCTACCAAAATGTGGAAATGTCCAGTGATATGCACTGTCCTACCAAAAGTATTTGGACACCCCGATAGAATGGATTGGGTCTTATTAGCATGTCACATGTCTTAAACCCTGCTACATCACCATAATATATAAGATCCAGACTCTTGGAAGTATCAGCCATAGTTTGTGACGGGAACTGCACACTTTTGGATATATGCCACAAGCCATCCATCTCAAAGCGCAATGCATAAACTCGTTTAGAATGGTACAAGGCGCGTCATCATTGGACGGTTGTGCAATGCAAGAACGTTTTATGAAATGATGAATCACACTCTTCGGATGGATGTACCTGGGTGTGGAGGATACCTGGGGAACGCCTTTTGCCTGAGTCTGTAGTGTCAACAGTTAAGTACGTCGGATGTTCCATTATGGTCTGGAGTCGTGTTACGTGGCATGGTCTCGGTCTATTGGTTATAGTGGCAAGAACCATGGAGGTGTACTCTGACATTATAGACGATAATGTGTGCCAACAATGTGACTCTCAGAATGGTCAGCAATACTTCCAACAAGACAACGCATCAACACTATTTTACATTGGTTTGAGGATATGGATCTTCGACGTTTGGACTGGCTGCACAGAGTCCCAATCTGAACCCTACTGAACATCTTTGGAATGAACAGGTGCACTGAGTCGGAAAATATGAACAGCACCGATTTTTTTTGAGAGAAGATGTTTGCAGGGTGAATGGAGGGAAATACCAGCTGAAGTGTATCAGACATTAGTAGAAAGGATTCCATCATAGGAGTAGTGTTAGGGGTTGCTGGGGTCGCCATGGCGACCCGGCCCCTGCGCTCAGGGGGCCCCGAGGCCGCCCTCCACCATACCTACATGCACATTCAGGACATTAATGGGTGGCCGTTCTGTGTGCAGCATGATTCCAATCAGGCTGCATGCAGAACGGCCAGCCCGAGTGTAGCCCGGCAGAGAAGGGGAGAGGAGGAGGGAGGAAGTCACATGGGCCGGCACCCTGCTTCCTCCTGAACGTGGAGCTGCAGTGTCGGGGTAAGTGTATATGTGTGTGTATCTATCTATCTATCTATCTCCTATCTATCCATCCATCTCTCTATCCCATATCTATCTCTCTCATATCTATCTCTCTCTCATATCTATCTATCTATCCCATATCTATCTATCTATCCCATATTTATCTATCTCATATCTATCTCATATCTATCCAGCTCTCTAGCTCTCTCTGGTATAGGTTATACATCTCCCTGGATTTACTGTATTCACACTTTACACACAATAAAAAAAAAACGCATCTAAACCACATGCAGTTTTTAATTATGCAGCTCCTTAATACCGTACGCGGTCTTTAAATACTGCATGCAGGTTTCTTATGTGTTTTTCTTTATAAAGTACAACATAAACATGACCCCCCCCAAGGCCGCTCTCACACATGTGTTCAGAAAACGCAGCTTGTAATCGTGGCATTTTTACCGGAATTTCGATCAGCGTTTTTGAACACAGGTTACAGCGTCTGACGGCGCTTTTTAATGCACCCCATCATTGTGATGGGTGAGGAGATGCGTTAAAAACCACAACAATGCAAAAATAGAACAGACAGCTCTCGAAAATCACAGCTTTAGGAACACCGCATTCCAGCGCACATTTGAGTAAGCTCATTAAAATCTATGGGAGTGTTGTACTGTGGTTAGTACGGCACTCGGGACACCGCGCTAATAGCGGTAAAAAGCAGTGTGTGTGGGAGCGGCCTGCGGGGCTACAAACAAATCTTCATGTAGTGCAGGAAATGCGTCATGTTTGGAAAGATTACGCCAAGAGGCAGATCATGTATGCAGCACGATCTAGATATGGGTACGGGGGAGTGTGTGTGTGTGTGTGTGTGGGGGGGGGGGGGGGGGGGCCGAGCTGAACTTTTGCACCCAGGCCCCTGAGCCCTTAGGTACGCCCCTGGATTCCACAGAAAGTATCTGATACCATTATGACCAAAGGAGCCGTACTAAGTATGAACATATGGAAATAAATACTACTTTTGATTCTTGCTAAGGTGTCCAATTACTTTTGGAGGGAGAATATATATTATTAACTGTTACTAGGGGTATATATGTCTTGCTATTTGAATAAAATCAAGGTTATGATACAGTCTGATCTTTATTTAGGAACAACAGGCCAAACAAGGTGACATATCATTGATTGAAAACGCTCTTATAGAGACGCATTTGATAGGAGAGGATGACCAGAAGGAAACGGTGAAGAAAAATGAGGTAATTCTGCATCTGTCTGTAAACTCACTGAATGATCCTCTATATATTAGTATAAGACTCTAATCACATATAGCACCAGGGGCTTTGGCGTCATAGTATTTGGAGTCTATAGGGCCCTTGATGGTCATAGGAACTAATCAGAGCCATGTTTATTACTTCCTGTAGAGTTTAGAGAAAGCAGTTGGGATTTTTAAGATAAGTCTGAGGCTCTGTAAGGTTAAATACTGAATTAGTGGAGCTTTCCTGCTGCTCGTTCCCTCTTGACATACAGGTACTGGCATATGACTAAAGTGATTTGTATTAAATCCAGTAATGATCATGATATATGTGACAAATGGGAAGATCTACAAGCCATACATGCTCGTTCCTACCTAATCCCTGCCGTGTACTGAGGTGACCTCATTAAACAGAGAGAGCAGCGACTGAGCCCGACTCTTACATAAAGCATGAGAACATAGTTTGAGACTATTTATGGTCACTTTTTCTGTACTTAGTGGAATGTCATCGGAATATTGTTTAACTTCATGTAAACTTATGTTGGATAAGTTATCTATTATTGATATAAAAAGTGCTTATTTCGGAAGATTTAGTATGTGGTGCGGTTAAACCAGCAGACCAGGGGTAGCTAATCCCAGGCTCTCCAGATGTAGCTGACCTACAACTTCTAAAGGGGTTGTCCCAAGAGATAAACGTATTCCCCATCTGCAGAGTAGGGGATAGATAAGTGTCTGATCAGTGGGGGTCCGACTGCTGGAAACCCCCTTCCAGATCACAAGAATGGAGATATGTACTGCTGCTTCAGCCAATCAGTGGCCTCAGCATTATCCTCCAAACTCCTGGCATCAGCACTCACATCCTGAGAGCCATGGTGCCAGGAGTGTGCTGTAGCCTTTGATTGGCCATTGACAGCAACGACAGAGATGGGACAGAGGAGAACAAGGATGGGGCAGTTGAGTCGATTAATGAGTCCCAGGGGGACCCAAGATAGGTGAGTAGGCTTCATTTTTTTTTTTTACTTTAACCCATGCCCAGCTTGTAGTTTTGAGCCAGCTGGAGAGATGCAGGTTGGATTACATGGGTCTATGTGTTCTAACGTCACTTATTTTTGAGTAGCATGAAGAAAATCTGTAGCACCAGGGAAACCATCAGCAAGCAGACTAGCAGATTAGCTTAGTGTTATCTGTCCCCATCTAGTAGTTTGAGTGCACAATAGTGGTCTGTCTTGAATGGGCTGTTAGGTTGATAGGCACATTGACACATTAATACCCATATTAACATATGGATAATCAACAGCCATCATATTTATGAACAGATGAATACAGGGTGTAGTCAAAAATTGAAATAATAGAGTACTTGAATAGGAAGGTATGGATGCGATACACAATGGTATGAAGCATGGGCCCCTAGGGGCCCCAGAACATGGATTTCAATTTTGTGTTGTGGCCCCTGTAGGAGAAAGAGAGTAAAACACAATTGCAAAGTTGAAGAGTAGCGTGAGAGAAAGAGTAATCCGCTTTCCGCCTCTCTCTATGTCCCATGGGACTGCTGCTGAAGTAAGGAAAGCATGATCAAAGTAGTTTCCTTCTATTATTATAGGGGCAGATCACCCAGGAAGTCAATCACAGTTGTCTGCTGGAGATTCAGGTACTAACCTGCGTTGAGTCCCTGGAATGAACACAGGTCCAACCAGATGAACGCCAAATTCCAACCGACACGTTTACACTGAAATCTGCATTGTCTTCGGATTGAGTTGTGCTCTTACTAGTAATTTGCAAACATTTGTACTAAATTGGTGCTTCGCTGTTCACTGACACAGTCCTGCAAGTACCTCCACCCAACGGCCCCAGACTTCAGGACGCTTGGGTGTGAACAGTTGATGGACAAAGAGTACCTCTGCACTGGGCCTTCAGAAAGTCTTATTCAGTAGTTGCTCACTCTCACTCTCTCTTGGGACTCACTCCATCTTCATCTCAGAACCAAGCACTCTGGAAAACCTCTCTTCCTCTTCAATGCTTCGCTACTTGAGGGCTGAAGGTGCCCCCTATGCAGCAGGACCTCTTGCCTCCAACTCCAGAAGATGGAAATCCTTCCCTCTCTCAAGCACTCACATTTATAGCCTCTCTCATATCACGTGACAGGACAGAAATTGTTACATTTGCAGACAGTCAGCTCACACTTTGCAGACATTAACCACTTTGCACCGATCATCTACATAAGACATGACATGTATGACATTATGGAGGGGGCCAGAAAAGCATGTACTGGGCCACTACACATACGCCATACCATCGTGTACTGTATCCACACCTTCCTATTCAAGTACGCTATTGTTGTTTTAACATAAGACACCAGTATTGAGATATAGCAATGGATCAGTCTTTTTGACTACACCCTGTATAGATGCAAGCATTGTATATATAAAGTATATATACCCACACTGTAAAAAAAAAAAAAAAATCAAGCACCTAGAAGGAAAGGTTGTTTTGATGCAAAACCCGGCATGCAGTTCCATCTTAGGCAGATATATAAATGATTAGAGTTGTGGTGTGATTAGATGAACGGTCTGGTCATCTGAGACCCTAAAAGTGGTTCCCCCTTGACCTATAAAAGGCTCTCAGAGGCCCCTTGTGTGTAGTGACCTCTTCTTCCACTTGTGTAGTGTAGAGCTTGCGATGGGGGGGGGGGGACCATCGTATATGACGGTCACTCCTACCCTGTTTCCCCGAAAATAAGACGCGTCTTATATTAATTTTTGCTCCCAAATATGCGCTACATCTTATTTTCAGGGGGTGTCTTATTTCACCGCAGCAAATCCGTCTGTGGCCGCTAATCCCTCAATTGGCCAGCTTTGTGGACGAAATTTCTCAGAAATCTCGTCCACATGGGACAGCAAATCTGTCACGGCAAAGCTGGGAGAAGCTGGTGTTGTGGTGCGGATTCACCGGCCACAGAAACGGAAAAGCGTGCAGCCAGGTCGCTTCAAAACAAGCGGCTGAGTGCCGTGGGTTTTGAAGCAGCGCTTTCCCGGCGGAAATCTCGCTGTATATCGCTGTGGCCAAACTGCTAGATTTCCGCTGGAAATACGCTCTGTGAGAACCCAGCCTTAAGAATCACACACAGGTTGCCTGACTCACACACAGAGCCATAAAAAAATAAGGGCTGTAAAGTAACGTACCTGTCTGCAGACAGAAGTTCCTGTACCACTTGTAAGCAGGGATGGTATTGCAGCTTCCGGCCACCAGGGTGGCTCATCACAGCAGACATGTACAGCAGGAAAAGAACGTACAGTATGGACTTTTCCAGCCAGCAAGGGGAGCTCACAACAGCACACTCGTACAGCACAGCAGGGACAGGATAACAGCAGACTGTCTGCAGATCTACCTATACATCTGGAGGTAGGAGACAACGGGGATGGCAGCAGGGGACAGGCCTCTTGACTTGCCTGCACTTTACTATGCCTTACTATTGGGGGTGCCTTATATTTGGGACTTCTGCAAATTTCGGGGGGGGTGCCTTATTTTCGGGGAAACACGGTAGTAGTGGTACGAGGACAATGACAGGTCAGCGATGTGTTCAGGACATCCTGCAGCCACATGTGTTCCTCTCATGCCGGCTTCCAAGAGGCAACAGTATAATGCTTGGCCGCACACATAAGGGGCTCACAGGAGACCCCACAACATTGCCACACTTTCATGAAAAATGGAAACTTGATAGAATGGAAGCAAACGGAACCCTTTCCATTTTCTTAAAACCCTATTGAAATCAATAGGGGAAAAAAACTGTTTTTTCAGTTTTATTTTAGGTATGAAGCAGAGAAACAGAAACCCTGATCTGAGCCCACATGGACTTCTGCTGCAGATTTCTGCTGTGGATGCATTATAATGGTCTTTTTTTTTCATGCGGGAGATCAATTGAGATATGACCTCTATGAGCTCTCGCATGCGTGATCCGCACTAAAATGGAGCAGGTCGCTTTTTTTTCACGCACGTGAAATTTGCAAATCACTTATAATACCATCCGCGGCTATTCAATTAATTGTGAATGGTCAATGCTTTCCTATGGGATGCGGATTTGCATTTTTTTTTCACGCATGGATTTGCTGAATATAATTTCCCCGTGGACATGAGGCCTAGTGCAGATGTGAAAGCAGCCTAAGACTTGCTACACCCAGACATATTGACGTGCGGATTGTAACCGACGGTATCTAAAGGCTTTATTTTGAATCATAGATTTGCCTAAAACTTGCCTTACCTTGGATATCCTGGGACCAACGTGGGAATATTTTTACTTTTAAATCCTGTTTGCTAAAATGGAACCTTCCCTTCTTTAGTAAGAATACTACATCGCTAGGTCTGCTACCCATGTCTGCTGCCTTCTTGCGGTTCCAGCCGCAAGTTTAAAACTGTGGGGTCGTCCTTGTCAGGACACCAGCCCCGCTATTAGGCAGGGTCTCTTACATCTTCCTGTTTAACAAAGGGCAAGATTTGCCCATACGTTGTTCTCTTTCGTCATGCCTCATGCCAGTGCCTCTGACATCAGGGGGTCAGCTGCCAACCATACTGGGACTAGCTCAAAGCTTAACCGGTGGGTTGGTCCAGTGTGTCCTCATTCTGTGTCTGTAAGATACATCACAAATCCTGGATACATGAATGGAGCATATTTCTAAAAAATGAAAACTGTGATATTATGAGGCCTATTTTAATGAGTTTAGAACAAGAGTTCATTTCGTTTCAGCGACCTTGATAGCAAACCATTATTGTGCAATGCCGACAATAAACTGGTTGGCATGAACATGTGTATCTACAGCAAATATTGATATCATCATCACTCTTCTTCCCTGCCCTTCTCCCACAGCGGCACACTGGTACGTGTCATGTCCAGTTCAGTCCAGTCATGGTAACTGGTAAAGGAGTTGATAGAGTCTCGAATGTTCCCGGCACAATTACTACTAAAATTCCTCATCACAATCCCTTTGACTAGTGGCTATGTTTTCGCCAAGCATCCTCATATTTTTTCTCCATAGCCAGTACAAGAAGACTTGTGTGTTTTGGCTTGTTGCTCCATCACTGCAGAGATCTCTCTGCTTGCCAACTATAGTTGCTCTTAATAAATTTCCTTTTGTATCTCTTTTTCAGACACACCTATATGATCTTATTGACATATTTGGGCCTCCCCAACCGCATGCATCAGACATCTGGGATACTCCAGTTGCCAGCTCTCATCCATCAACAAACCTAAATTCTTTCATTCCAGCCTGGGGACCAGCAAGTAAGTGGCAACATCTGGTATAAGATCAGGAAGCCTGTATTCTACACGTTATATGATGATGAAATCTTTCGTAGACAGAATTGTTGCTTGATTCATAATAGGAGATATCTCTCTAATGTCCTCCTCTATCCAGAATTGAAAAAGGCAATTCAAGTTTTCTTTTTTTATTTAGGCTTAAGTGTACATTACAGTATAATCCGCCTGAAAATACTCATGGCATGTCCTATTCCCATCCGTTTCTTGGATGAGAAATGGGACCTGCCAATGCACGTCAATGTTCTGTCTTCATGTACTGATGTCCGTGTGCTGGTCAATGCAATTTGCACTCAAGCCTCTTGAGGTGCAACTTGCACTCATGGTTAGTGTGCCTGACGCTTTAGTGACTGTATGTTTGTCCTGGGAACCAATCATTATGGCCAACACTGCTATTTATATGCTATGACCATACAAACACACAAGAGCTAGTAAAGCAGCTAATTAAGAACAAATCAGTAAGACCCCATTTACACTGACAGATAATCGCTCAAAAGTCACTCAAACGACAGTTTGAGTGACAGTTTTGAGTGATCATCTTTGCATAGTCTATAGTAGCTAAGTAGCTACTAAAGAGCTACGCAGGCAGAGCGAGACACTGCCACTATCGCTCGGTGAACAATACAGCTGTTCTGCACAAGCAAACAGCTGTCTTGTTGTCCCCGATTATAGCTGACATCCTGCTGTGAACTACCAGTGGGACACGCGCTGTAAGAATCTTATCAGCGCTGCTGACTGTGATAACAGTCTGCACCGCTGATAAGAGTTCTTCTTTCAATTCAAGAAAAACAGAATTGAACGATAAATGACTCAAGCACAAAAACTGCTCGATGTCCTTGCATTTGGACCCAACGATTCTCGCTCAAAAGATAGCTTTGAGTGATATTTGAGCAAGAATCGTTGCGTCTAAATGGGCCTTAAGATTGATGCGGCTTTTGCCCACAGGAAATTGGAGACACATATAATGCCTACAACATAAAGATAAGTGCACATAGCAGGTTAAAAGAAGCAGCGCTTATGTACACACTAACTGCAGATCTAAGAGCTGGTGAGTGCAGGGAAGCTGAGCCTGTGAAGACAGCCTCTCCGCAAAAAGGCTAAGAAAATGTCATAATGTTCTAGTTGAAAGGGAAGCTAAATGCTTAATTATAAGCAGTGGATTGCAGAGGGGCTGCACTTCGACCTAGATCTACAGTGGAAAAAAAAAGGATTTCCAGGAAAAATAGGATAGGTCATCAATAGTTGATCAGCTGGGGACCCTGGCCGATCAGCTGACTGTGCGCCCACTGACGGCATCGCATCGCAGGGGTCAAAGTACAAGCCACTGCTCCACCCCCTGTGTAGTGGCTGACACTTGTAATTAACAGTGCATCTCCCAGACGGGAGCTTAAATACTTTTGGACCATCATGGATAAGTGCTCCCTGTATCTGTCAGACCTATTCAGTGCTTTTGCTGCAGTGGGCTGAAAAAACTATGCCACATCTATGTTAGACTTCCCCTGCCACCAGTGTTGGTGCTGCTGTGGCGGCTTCCTGCTTGTCTGCTATGAGATGCAGAGCTGTGATCCATTGTGGATGCATCCCCGCTGCCATAGGAAGTTACTCTGCTCAAGTTGCTTGACAGTCTGTCCTCATACTGCTGCATTTTGAGAATGAGATTTGTCATTTTGGCCTTAGAGTGGGGATCAAGAAGCGTGGCCACCCAGTAATGATCTGATGTTTTGATGTGGGCTATGCGACGATCCTTCTGCAAGCACTGCAGCATAAAAACTCTCGTATGCTTCAACGTGCATAAGGGTGATGGCTCACATTCCTTGGGGTCATGCCGAAGAGTGTCCTTTGGCTGCTCCCATCATCCAGATAGAATAGCTGGGGTTAGTGATGGATTGAAGGAACATTGCATAGCCCCCTTCTCTTCATCCCCTTCTTCCTCCTCTATACTTGTCCCATGAGTAGAGAAACCTGCTGGAAAAGATTTCCCCTTTACTGCCCAGAGCCACCTCACTGCGGTGTTGAGTAATGGTGGACAGGCCAGACAGTTAGCAGATTAGTATCCCTTCTACTTCCTTCTTTGACAACATGTCATTGTCCTTGAGACCCTGTAGGTTCTGTTTCAGCAAGCAGGCAACAGGGATGTCATACTCATCTATGCGTCATCATGACTGACTATTTTGTCCAATTATTCAAAGCAGGCTAAAAAAAAAAAATCACAAATGTCTTTGATCTGCAGCCACTCCACAGGCGTCAAATAACCAACCTCCATACAGCACCTTCTAACGGCATACACAATCTGGTACTCAGTGATCGATGAGGAGGTTAGGTGGTAGCTTGAACTGTTGCTGCACCTCCTCCATACAAGAGGCGGCTGGGTTTAAATGCCAAAAGTGCAAGCACAGTTTCCTGGCCTTTTCCAGTAGTAGATATAAACCTGGGTAATTGTTTGGGAAGTGCTGCACTATCAGGTTCATCATATTGGCCAGGCAAGGTATGTATGTGAGATTTCTGAGGCAAAGGGCTGCCAGCAAGTTGGCCCCATTGTCACACACGACTTTTCTTAGCCTTAGATTGTGTGGAGTCAGCTACATGTCAGCCTGGGCCTGCAAAGCCATCAACAGCATTTCAGCCACGTGGCTTCGCTTCCCAAGACATATGAATTTTAGGACAGCATGTTGGCATTTACCATCTACACTGCTGTATGGAGGCCGGGCTTTGTTTCATATGGATATCTGTGGTGATATGGAGGGTTTTAAAAGGTGGTATGTAGAGTTGGAGGAAGAGGAGGAGGAGGAAAAGTAGGGTGGCGAGGAGGAGACATACATGGATGGATGTCCTGCAAGTCTTCGAGCTATCATGGCACATCATATCATGAATCGTTCTGACCAAGAGGCGGTGCAGAGCCAAGCAAATAAAACAGAATGCTGCTGCTCCAATTAACATACTCAAATGCACAACTCTCAGTTCTTTAGCACAGATGGGCTATGACAGGAAAAACATCACCTGGTCAGATAAATCCAGATTTCTGTTGCACTATATTGATAGCAGGGTCAGAATTTGGTGCAAGCAGCATGAATTGATGAACCCTTCCTGTCAACAATTCATCCTGGTAGAGGTGGAGTAGTGGTGAGGGTGTTTGCTTTGCACCCCCCTGGGAACTCTGATAACTTTGGATGGATCCCGTGACAAATTGCTGCAGGCCAAAGGAGGTCCAACGTGCTTCTAGATGGATGTCTCTAATATAGTGCTCATTTAGTGTATTTGAAGCTGTATATTCAAAGTCTGATAGCAGATTCTGTGTTCTCATTTCAGATCAGAGTTCAACTATAGTCACTGCTCCCCTACCCTGGGATACTGTTCCTCAGAATCCTCCGTTAAAAGCAGATAACACAAGTCAAAGTATAATTTTTGGCTCTGATGAACCATCAGGCTGGCAAGAGCCTCAAGTTGTAAAGAGCTCCCCATCTGATCCTTGGGGGGAGAGCAAAAACAGTGAGTATCTGTGCACCGCTCAAGAGGACAGCTTCTTAGGGCTCGATCACACCTGCGTTAGAGATTTCCATTTGAATTCCATCTGCCTCTTTTGTTTTTTGGGTAGAAAAATTCAGATAGCATTCAGGATTTCCATTTTTTTCCCGATGATTTCCATGTATTTTCCAAAACAACAGAATGCTTTCAATTTGATTTAATCTCATTATGGTTCATTTTTTAAAAAAGGAATTAAAAGCACTGCTGACTGAGTGAGAATGAACGAGAAGGTTATCTAACAACTCATCTACACCATTTAAACTGGCAGATGCTGCAGTCATTGCTGACTGCGGCATCTAAGGGTTTTTACAGAATTTTTTTTTACACTTTTCTACTCCTTACACAATGCTTTGAAGGTGGAAAAAATGAAAAAAGTGAAAAAACCCCACACATAATTGGTATTACCAAATCTGTAATAACCCGTACTATAAAATATTATATTATTCATCAAGTACAGTAAATCTTGTAAAACAAACTAAGAAGGAAAGTGCAAAAATTGCCATTTTTGGTTCTTGTTTTCCCAGAACAGTAATAAGAAGTAGTCAAAAAGCCTTATATCCATCAAAACAGTCCCAAGAAAAACTATAAGTCATTCTTCAAAAAACAAGACCTCGTACAGTTCTGTCTGCGAAAAAATAAAAATGCTCTGATCTTGGAATGTGGTGACATGCAAAAAGTATTTTTGTTAAAGAAAAAAGTGTTTGAATTGTGCGAAAGTAGTACAACACAATAAAGCCTCCATAAATTTGGTGGTATTGCAATTATAATGACCCGTAGAATAAAATTAACATAATATTTATACCACATAATTAGAGATGAGCGAGCACCAAAATGCTCGGGTGCTCGTTACTCGAGTCGAACTTCCCGCGATGCTCGAGGGTTCGTTTCGATTAACGAACCCCATTGAAGTCAATGGGCGACTTGAGCATTTTTGTATATGACCCATGCTCCGCTAAGGTTTTCATTTGTGAAAATCTTGGAAATTCAAGAAAGGGATGGGAACGACACAGAAACGGATAGGGCAGGCGAGGGGCTACATGTTGGGCTGCATCTCAAGTTCCCAGGTCCCACTATTAAGCCACAATAGCGGCAAGAGTGCCCCCCCCAACAATTTTTACTTCTGAAAAACCCTCATTAGCAATGCATACCTTAGCTAAGCACCACACTACCTCCAACAAAGCACAATCACTGCCTGCATGACACTCCGCTGCCACTTCTCCTGGGTAACATGCTGCCCAACCGCCCATTTTAGTAATAGTAGCAGTCAAGAGAGGCCCCGGTAACAATTCCGAAGCAGCAGTATAGGGGGAGCACAGTATTAGTTCCACTTCAGTAGTAGTAGCAGTCTAGACAGGCCCCAGTAACATATCACTAGCAACAGTATAGGGGGAGCACAGTATAGGGGGATCATGTAACGGACACAGCAGAGCCAGGAAACAATTATGCGCACGCCTGTAGTGAGACCTAGGTGCGTATCACTGAGCTACTGGAATTCACAGGGCAGAAGCAGTCAAGTGGCCAAAGGCCAGTGGTAGGCCTTAAGTATTTTGCTTCAATTTTTTAAAATGGTGAGGTGAAAAACCAGACAGACACCGTATGCAGCATATATCTGTATACTCTTTCCCTCTGGCGGGATGACGGCGATCATGTAACAGACACAGCAGAGCCAGGAAACAATTATGCGCAAGCCTGCTGTAACGCTTAGCTGGGTAATAATGAGCGACTACTACCCCAAGCAGACACGCAGTAAACTGAACACGGTCACAGGCAGCCCAAAGATTTTTTTTTCCAATTTTTTTGAAAAAGCCCACTGCCTATATAGCCAGTATATCTCTTTCCCTGTACCACTGTCCCTGCCTCACCAGTACTGCCCCTATACTCAGTAAAATGACTGCAGACTGCTCCCGGCTCTTCCAGCCTCCTCCCCCTGCAGAGAGAGACGCCAATATACGGTCGTCTAAATAAGCCCTAAAAGTGACATTTACGGTTAGGTTTTTCCAATTTAAATGTGACTGTTAGGGAGTAATTAAAGATGCCATCAAATGGTGGAGTTTCTGCATCAATAATGTTACAATTCAATGGCACAATTAAGAAGTATGTGCAACTGCTGGGACCCCCACTGATGCCGGAATTAAATTGGTCATGGAGCACTGATCGCGCAAGTGCACTAGCGCTTCATTCACTTTCAACAGGACTGTGGAGATAATTAAGCGTGCCACTTGGCTATTTCCATCAGCCGCATTGAAAAGAATGGAGCTTTGATCGCACATGATCAGCTTGTTCTCCATTCACAGTTACATCACTGAAGCGACTCCTGCAGAGACAGGAGGGCAGCTGGGGGGGGGGGGGGGGGGGCGGGGGGCGCTGTTCTCGAGATTCGTGTGTAGTCTCACGGTTGAGACCCTCACGATCAGAAGGTTAGTCCCTATCCTATGCTTAGGGAATAACTTGCCATTGTGGTTCAACCCCTTTAAATGTCAGACTGTCCTGAAAACATACGTGCAAAGCCCTTAGAAATGAATTTCAATTACTTTGGTAAATTCCTTCACTTAGGTACAGATGAAGTCGTCTATGATATACTTTCAGCATCTCTTTCATCTGAAGACAAAGATGTCAAACCACCGCCTCTTCTAAAGTCGGACAACTCTTTTGGTAAGACATCCTTTTTTCACCTGCACACTGCTACAGTTTTTACAATAGAAGTAAAACAGATGTTTTCCAGCACTTGGGCGCAATAAAACGATTTCTAAATTTAACCCTTTGCAATCCAATTTTGGATTCAGGGTTTTCCTAGGGGGCTTTCTCTTTCTGCCATTATACCATAGTGCCATCTGCTGGCTTGAGCCAGTACTGCGGTATGTGACATGCTGGAGAGGCCTCTGACAACAGAGTGGCCAGTAATCTACAGTAAGAATACCCTGCCGGACGTCTTCCGACATCAGAGCTGTACAGCCTTCAATCAGAGTGTCTTTAGACGTCAGACAGTGGATTGGAAAGGGTTAAGCAATTCAGTAAAAACATGGATAAAATCCCAGCATGAGTATTTTCAATGTCTACATGTTTCAAACAGAAGCCCTTAGTCTTGGCAGTCTTGTTAGCAGTGGTTCTCTGCTTCCGTGCACTCGGCGTGGGAATAGTAAGGCCGGGCGAGCAAGTAATTGTGTTACAATATTTACAGTGTTCTATAAAATAATATATTGTTCTATTACAGACCTGGACCTTTTTGGAGATGTTGTACCTACTTCAAAGCCATCCTCAGACAGTCCGGATCTAGAGGCTGAAGAACCCATCCTAGATGCCAATGCCAGACCCCGCTGTAATACTCCAGAGTTGTTTTTGGAACCTGCTGCCCGGTCATTAGTAAATCTAGATAGCCTTGTAACTTATGGAGATAGCGTCAAAACCAAAAACCCTTTCTTATCCGGTAAGTAGGTACAACACTAATGGTCTAGATATTAGGCACAAGGAAACAAGCTACGGCATTGTTTATGGTTACAGTTTTACTGTGGACCTCTATGCTATGAATTCATAAAAGCTGAAAACATTTCAAGTTTAGCAATTTAACAAGAATATAGGTAAATTTCATATTAATTATATAATACATATCCTATAAAAAAAGCAAGAGAATACTCCATTAGGGTCAATACGGAACAGAACATTTTTGGATATTGTCATGTGTATCCCATATAGAAAGAGGAAAAAGCAGCAGTCAGACTCTTCTAGTGGTGGGTTATCTTGAGGAAGAACCAAAAAATCTCAAATCTGAGGGTTTGCATCACTGTTCCTTAGTTTATATTAATCATAGAATGGTAAAGTTGGAAGGGAGCTCCAGGGTCATCGGGTCCAACCCTCTGCTCAGTGCAGGATTCACTAAATCATCCCAGACAGATATTTGTCCAGTCTTTGTTTGAACACTTCCATTGAAGGAGAACTCCCCACCTCCCGTGGTAACCTGTTCCACTCATTGATCACCCTCACTGTCTAATATCTAATCTGTGTCTCCTCCCTTTCAGTTTCATCCCATTGCTTCTAGTGTTTCCTTGTGCAAATGAGAATAGAGCTGATCCCTCTGCACTGTGGCGTGGAGTAGCTGAAGGCTCAGGGGCCTGGGTGCAAAAGTCCAGCTGGTTCCCTCCCCCTGGACCTATACCCATACATAAACTGTGCTGCATACAGCTGCAAAACAAATTTACATACATGATTTAGCCCCTTGTCATAAGCTTTCCACACAGGACTGCTTTCCTGGACTAGGTGAAAATTTGTAGCCCCTTAGTCTGTGTTCATGATTTTTGCTGCATTTTTGAATGTCAATTAAAAGTCACATAAAAAACTGCATATGGTATTTAAAAACCACATGTGGGTGTAAACAATACATGCAGTCTTTTTAAAACCACATGCAGGGTTTTGATGCATTTTCTAATACAGGAAATATATTAGGTTATACCACTATATGCAGGAGATGTGTAATTATATATATATATATATATATACATACACACACACACATAAATATTACACATTTTATATATATAATCATATACGGGAGATACCTAGGTTATACCACCATACCACTATATACAGGATAGGAAATAACTGATCAGAGGGCGTCTCACTGCTGACATCCTCACTGATCTCAAGAAAGGGGATCCCATGTCCTCCTCACTGATGGGGGGAAGATTACTGCACCCACCGCAGTGAGGATGAGACTGAGTGAAGCGCTGGTTGCGGGAGAGCACCAGTGCTCCCTTCACTTTCAATGGGACTGTTGATACCCAAGCAGCCTCGTCTGACCATAACTGAGTTGCAGCAGGCAATATTATGATTATGTACTTGTTGACTACCATATTAAAGTAATTTTTCCATTTTCTTGGATTAACAGATTTACTTTGTCATTTTCCTGTAGGTCTGAAGGAACCATCACCCACCAACCCATTTCAGTATGGAGACCAGAAACCCACTCTCAATCAAATTCGAGCTACCTCTCCTATGCCAACTGCAGGAGCACAAATGCCAATCCAAAATATCAGTCTTTTGCCAACTAACTCACTGGATACTGGAATTATCAATTTAAGGACCATTTCTCCGGTGCCTACAATCGCAGTGCCACCAACCATACCACTTCCAATGCAGCTCCAAAGTTTCCCCCCTGCTACAAGTCTTTACCCTTCACTGAATTTCCAGTATGCTCCAGTGCTACCATTGAATCAAGTACCTGCTGTCGTGCCTCAACCAATGCTGCCGAACCCCAACTCCGCACAAGCTCCCAATAACCCCTTCCTCTGACTGGGTGGGGATCACTCTCTTATTTGTTGATGAGGTCTTCACTTATTTTAGTGCACACACACTATGACTTCTTGTTAGAGGATATAAGCAATGTGATCATTCTGTATTATTACGGCTTACAAATCATAAAACAATATATTTTCCATAGAAACAAATGATGGCTGGTGTTGTGAGTTTAATTATTTTTAAAATTATGAAGTCGTTATGTGGTATATAGGTTTTTAATGAGTAATAATTATGAATCTGGGTCACTGCTAAGTGGAAGGGAATCATTTAGAACTATGAGATTTAGGGTAACAATACTTGCCTGTCAAATTGCTATTATTACCGAGTTAATTAACATAATTGCTGAATCACAGCAACAATTATTCTACTGGACTGAGGCTATAAACCAAAAGTTCTCTGGAATATGGCAATATTTGAAAACTTCTTCCTTTTTAGCAACCCATCCATAGAAAATCTTTTTTGTAGTCATAAAACCTCTGTTTAAAGGGGCGGTCTCATCAAGACAACACCTTTCTATGTATTCTGTTGGGACATGTGGATGTCATGGAGGGGTTTTCTCTGCTTGACACTCCAATCTATTAGTCAGTGAGGAGAGCTGCTAACAAACAGCAGCTCCAACTCTGGAGGAACTGGTTTGTCTTTGTATTCTCAGCCATGCATTTGAATGGCCAGCAGGTAATGCTAAATTTCTCCTCTAGTGGTCATTGCAACATAGATACACCTCTTGGCAAAAAATTATGCGCTAGAAAGGAGTTGTTGACTTAAACTTTATATGTGTGAATGTAATGATATCTGTAAGTGATTACAATACTAGAGCGAATTGATACATTTATTAGGGAAGATATGTTCACGTATGGAGGCTCTAGTACCCTGTTGGGCCGCCTCTAGTCTGGATACATGAGGAGATACGGTCGGGTATGGAGGTTCTAGTACCCTGTTGGGCCGCCTCTAGTCTGGATACATAATAAGATATGTTCGGGTATGGAGGCTCTAGTACCCTGCTGTACCCCCTCTAGTCTGGATACATGAATAGATACGGTCGGGTATGGAGGTTCTAGTACCCTATTGGGCCGCCTCTAGTCTGGATACATGAGGAGATACTGTCGGGTATGGAGGTTCTAGCACCCTGTTGGGCCGCCTCTAGTCTGGATACATAATAAGATACATTCGGGTATGGAGGCTCTAGTACCCTGCTGTACTGCCTCTAGTCTGGATACATGAGGAGATCCTGTCGGGTATGGAGGTTCTAGTACCCTATTGGGCCACTCTAGTCTGCATACATAATAAGATACATTTGGGTATGGAGGCTCTAGTACCCTGCTGTGCCGCCTCTAGTCTGGATATATGTGGAGATACGGTCGGGTATGGAGGTTCTAGTACCCTATTGGGCCGCCTCTAGTTTGCATACATAATAAGATACATTTGGGTATGGAGGCTCTAGTACCCTGTTGTACCGCCTCTAGTCTGGATACATGAAGAGATATGGTTGTGTATGGAGGTTCTAGTACCCTGTTGGACCACCTTTAGTCTGGATAAATACGATACGGATGGGTATGAAGTCTCTAGTACCCTGTTGGACCGCCTTTAGTCTGGATACATTAGATATAGTCGAGTATGATGGCTGTAGTACTCTATTGTTCCACCTCTAGTCTGGATACATGATAAGATACTTTCGGATATGGAGGCTCTAGTACCCTGTTGTACTGCCTTTAGCCCACATAAATTATGAGATACAATCAAGAATGGAGGCATGCAGGGTCTGTATGCTATACTGTGGCACATTTACCCACAGATGTTGCAAATGGGCGTCTAGATCCTGCACCCTTGTAAGCTATCTAAACTGGCTTCTCAGCAATAAAAGCTTGATCTGTGATATATAGGCCAAATGGGCAGGGCAAGGAAGTGTGGCAACTTTGCGGAGGCATTCCTGGGAGACCCTTCCTGTGTGTAGGTGAGCGTTATCCTACTGAAAAATGCCTGTTGGAGTCCATACCATGAGAAGCAACACATATTGCTGAGTTGTTAGTGTTCCTTGCATCACTACTAGGGGTGACTGACTGTTATATGCGATGGCTCCCTAAATCATCACACTAGCAGTGGATGCAGTGTGCCACCCCACAGCAAAGGCAGGATTGAAGCGATCACAGCAAGACCTTTATACTTGAACATGTCTGCCGTTGGCTCCCAAACAGAACCAGGATTCAAAATAGGTTGTAGAGTGGATGACACAGCATGACTTAAGTACTACCACCTCCTCAGTCGCAGGCACACAGTAGTCATTCTGCACCAGTCGGCCATGAGCATCCCTGTCTACTTCACCTCGTGCCAAATCCCCCGAACCTTCCAAAGCAGTCCACATGGATGAGTCTGCGGAGCTGTTTGAACCTTCAGTGTCATGAATGTCAACTAAGCAGTTCAAACAACCGAGAAGACCAAGACATTGAATGAACTGATGCCAAACAATTTTTTTTCCTCCTCCTCCTCCGAAGAAGATCATGGTGGGTCAGTGCATGTGGTCAGTCCTCCACAGGCAAGGTGTACTCAGGGAGAGGTGGAGACTGAGTTGCCAGCTCCAATGCTCACTGTGACAAAGTCCACTCAGGAGGAGAAGGACAATTAAAGGGGTTGTCTCGTGCCGAAACGGGTTTTTTTTCCCCCATAGGCCCTCCGTTTGGTGCAGGACAACCCCAATGGATGTGTTAAAAAAAAAAAAATATATATTACTTACCCGAATCCCCGCTCTGCGACGTCTTCCTTCTTCCTTCACCAAGATGGCCGCCGGGATCTTCACCCACAATGCACCGCGGGTCCTTTGCCATGGTGTACCGTGGGCTCTGTGCGGTCCATTGCCGATTCCAGCCTCCTGATTGGCTGGAATCGGCACACGTGACGGGGCGGAGCTACGAGGAGCAGCTCTCCGGCACGAGCGGCCCCATTCACCAGGAAGAAGGCTGCACAGCGCAAGCGCGTCTAAAAACGCCAGAAGAAAGCGAAATTAGACGGATCCATGGCGACGGGGACGCTAGCAACGGAGCAGGTAAGTGAATAACTTCTGTATGGCTCATATTTAATGCACGATGTATATTACTAAGTGCATTAATATGGCCATACAGAAGTGTATAACCCCACTTGCTTTCGTGAGACAACCCCTTTAAGAGACAGAAGAGGTGGAAGATGATGGGGTGCTTGACCCAACGCAGATAGGTAGGGAGAGTCATGATAGCAACTCACAGGGCTAAAGGAAGAGACCAACGTTGCAGGATGTAGGGTGTCACAGACAAACATAAGGGCGTTACGATCACCATCAGCCACTACTAGTCACAACAGCACCAACATCTGTCCCAGAGCTAGGACTGTTCACAGGACTGCTTTGAAACCACACGTGATGACAAAAGAGAGGTTATCTGTAAATTTTGCAGCAAGTATTTTAAACACTGCAAGTAAATAAATAAACTCGACACAATGTGTATGAACAGTCACATGAACTCCCACCCCTGCTGCTTTGGAGAGCCTACCTGGGCCAGACGGTAAAGAGTCAGCCTCATCCTCCTCCCTCTTCTGTTGCTGTAGCCGCCTCTTCCTATTTCAGGCCTCTCTTCCACGATTGATGATCGGGCTGCAGGCTTCAAAGTCAAGCATTCCTTGCTGGTTCAGCATTTACTCTGATGATTTTTATTCTGGAAGGTGATGTCTTTACATCATACGAAAAACAATCAAATGATGTCAGATCCTTGAAAAAAAAAAAAAATGATGTAAACAAAAGTTTTTGTCCCAAAAGTTTGAGTTGTTAAGGTTTTAAAAAGCATCGGAACTTATTATCTATAAATACATACATACAGGATACTGTCCTGCAGAGTCCTGTAGGGTGACACTGGATACATGGCATACATTGAGGAGCTTGGAGGACAAGATGCTGGCTTGTCACAGCGGCACTTACCATGCTCCCTCCCACAGGGACGCTCGCAGCCGAGGCAAGGGGAGGGATGGGCCTCTTCTGGACACCCCCGGCATGGGGATGCCCAATAAACATTAGGACAGGTGAAGGGGCCGTCACGGGTGACGCTACCGTCCCGGCACCCACTGGCATGAACATCAGCGTGGAAATAAAAGAGCCACAGACAGTAGTTTAATACCTCAGGTCTCCGGGAACCATCAGGGCCTGGAGATTACTTTACTGGGTAATAACTCAAATGATACAAGGCAAAAGACAATCAGTGTTCCAAGTGCAGGTAAAATTAGAAGTATATTCAGACAGACATGAAGAGCAGTACCTCCACACAGCGATCCCAGACTTTAGGACGCCTGTGTGTGTGTGACAATTGTAATCGTGTACCTCCACCCAGTGGTCCCAGACTTTAGGACGTTTGGGCGTGAACAACTGAGAAGAAGAGTACCTCTGCACTGGGTCTTGTGTAGGAAAAACTTGGGACTGGCTCATGCTCTCTCTCTCTAGGGCAGGCCCACTCACTGCTTATGCTGATCCTCATGCTCAGGAAATCTCTCCTCCTCATCCATCTTCAACACAAGAGGGCTGAAGGTGCCCCCATATGTCTCTGTACTTCAGGTAGAAGCCGAGATGGAACTCTTCCTGCTCTCAAGCACTCACATTTATAGCCTCACTCATACCATGTGACAGGATAGAATTGATGCATTTACAGACAGTCAGCTCACACTTTGCAGACATTAACCTCTCATTTGCTGCAGCTATGCAATACACATAACAGAATGACAAGACAGTTTTGCACAGTGCATCTACACATCTACATGTATGACATTATGAAGGGGGCCAGGAAAGCATGTACTGGGCCACTACAGTATAATGTTGTGGTAATTTGTCAGACACATGTTCCTTGGCTAATGAGTCTTACGGGTGAAGTTTTTCTTTTTTCTTTTCTTCAAACTACAGTATGTCCAATCTAATATTTTCATGGCTGCTGTCTTTTGACTTCAAAGAAAAAAATGTTTAAATAGAGGATAATAATAATCGTTATTTGTATAATGCCAACTTATTCCACAGTGCTTTTCCTCTCCTATAGCCATACCCCTGAATGTTCCTATTCATATAGTTACCATAAAATAGAATAGCATCTACTATTAATACAATATTACCAGCTCTATACACCAGTATTACTCTTGTTAATAGTTTTAGTCATTGTCAGAGAGTGTTCATAGGATATCAAGGAGACAATGATATTATAATAATAAATCCTGTTGTACTAGGGGGTAGCAAAGCTGCCAATGTCACTTTTATTAACTAAGTACTAAATCAAAAATGAATCAAAGGATTGTAAGTAATATCTGTCTCTATAGCTCAGAATAAAAATATGAACACACTAGCAACATAATGTTATCTCTTAGCAGGACGCAAAACACAGACATAATCTGTTGTTCTTAAGAGGACAGATATACACACAATATAGAAATGCGGAGAGCAAAACTATTAATAACGAAACTAAAAAGTTTTAGGAAATATAACCCTAACTCACTAAGAAATCTTACCTAAAAGCGGAGCACTTACCCTGATGAGGGCAACCCCACATCAGGATCCTGGGGCATCCCTGAGTTTCCTTACATGAAAAATAGGAATGCTATTAGCTACTGAGAATGACAAGGAATACGACAAGATTGTAAACCAGGACATTATGAACAAGATGGAACACAATATGAAAGAGTCAGGAGAAAGATGGTTAACACACCAGAATATCCAAATGGACCAAACAGACTTATTGGATTATGGAGCAGAATTGAATCCGACAACTTGACTGGACACAACTGCTGACAAGAAGTATAACTGGTGTCCTTTCTGAGGAGGAGCAAGAATAGATGTATACAGACAGGTGTTGATTGACCGGCTAGGACACACGCCTCCCCACTGACCAATCCCTACACACATCTGCAGAGAAATGATCACATCAGCGCCCAGCACCGAAATAACATTGAGCATGTGCAGACATGTAGATCACATGGGCCAGGGCTTACGCTGTGATGTCACCCTGGTCTCGATCCAACAAGGCTAGCGAGTCGTGACACAGAAAATGTAAAATGATTCCCATAAAGGGCAAAATAAAATGATATAAAATATGTGATGAATAGAATAACACTAAAAGATGCGCTAAGCGATAAATAATACATTCACAGTAACTTCTTGTACACAAGTACTCCCAAATGAATAAGCATCGAGGCATTCATTTATTTAGTTTTTTTGTGTATTACGGATACAATCCAACAGTCACTTATTCTTGTGGCTTGCTGGCAGCACTGCGGGGTCGCGCTAGCTCGTTAAATCTAAGTGTTTGTAACACCTCACTTGTTTCTAAAAGATCACGTTACACATTTAAGGACCGCACGATTGCCACCGTTTTGCTATAATAAATAATGCACCAAGCACTAAGATATACAACAATCTAGAATACACAGTTGACTGACTGTTATGGGGCATGATAAAAAGGAGAAAACAGCAACACCAACACCCCACCCCACCTCAGGGGGTTCTGGACTAAGCTTTTTATTTGGATATTTTTTGATATATTATAAAATGTTAACACGGTAACAATATACACGGTATATCCTACAATGCTAGTACCAAATTTACATTGAAGGAGCCTGTAAGCTTAAAAATGTCTGGCGCCTTAGACTCCACCCACCAAGTAGGCCACACCGTAACTCATCTGGGATTTGTGGCGCTGCTTGACAGAGGAACCAAGACACGGGTAGATGGTTGACACGTAACTGGACAGGCGATGTATTTCGGTATAGGACTTGCATCTTCTATAGGCCATACAGACTGAACAACCAAGGTTGTTCTGTCTGTATTGGCCCAAAGAAGGTGCACAACTGGTACTGAAACACGTTGCCGTCCTATTAAAAGTGCCAACCATCTATCGGTGTCTCTGGCAAGTAGCACCGCGAATGCCTTGCTTTTCTTATCCTGCATTGGATCTACTACAGAGGCTTTGTGCTCGTCCGTTTGTGGAGGCTGCAGCAACTGACAGGTCCTTCTACGCGTTGTGCCATTTAGGTGCTACTGTTCTTATTTTCTATCACTGACTTTGACTAGCTCACTACACGATGGAGCGCTGGGTTTTGCTTTTTGACATCTTAAGTCATATATGGCATTAACCCTTTCCAATCCAATTCGTATTTTGGTTTTCCTAGGGGGCTTACTCTTTTTCTGCTGTTATACAACAGCGCTTTATGCTGGCTAAAGCCAGTACTGCATGAGGTGACACGTTGGATAGGCTCTGACTGCAGAGAGGCTGGCAACATACAGTAAGAGAGCCCCGACGGACGTCTTCCAACAACAGAGCTGTACAGCCTTAAAATCATAATGTCTTCAGACGTCAGACAGTGGATTGGAGAGGGTTAACATGTTTGTCCACTCTTACTATATAAATTATAGTGCATTTCTCACAACATCCAGGAACCTCTACAGCCTTCCCATTGTTTCTTCTTGGGAGTGCTTCTTGGCTGTCCATACATATTAGATAGCAGCCAGCTGAATGCTCATTCGGACAGTGGTTATCTCTTCCAATCCCTCATGCATGTGTATGCTTAGCCCCGCTGATCGCCAATATGTTTTGAGTAACATGAGGGGGATAAGCCGCTGCCAGGCACCTCTAGCAGCGGCTTATCTCCCTGCCCTGAGAGCAAAAGTTTTAGGCAAGTAGAAAACCAACTGCCCAATTCTTATCGACCCTAACATCTGTCCGCAGGGAAGAGGCAGGAGGCCCCATAGACAGATAGTCTGCAATTCCATCAAAATTGGTGGCCAATATACGTCCACTGTTTATGGCCAGTTTACTATTGCAGCACTGTGAATCCTTAATTACTTTACATACCCATATTTTACATAGAACGGCACACATTCAGTACATTCATATGTACGTTTCCTCTTAGCAGATGTCATTCTCCCAGAGCCACTGAAAGTCACAGGAGTACTGTACTTATAGGTATATCTGGCCTGAAGCGCAGGCATTGCTAGATATAGACACTGAACTATCAAGAGACTGCAGTGAAATGAGTTCTGTAGGATACAATCATTGTCATCTGTCAAAGAGTAGCGCACAGACATTAGGTGAAAATAACATCACAGGCACTACTAAATGTTCGGATCTCAGTCGAGCTTTATTTCCCCTCTTCCGATCATTGGGCAGTCATTTGCATATTGAGGCCACTGAATATTTGCAATGAAGATAGCATGACTGATGCTGCAGCTGAGACTATAGAGGATGCTGGATGTATGGGCAGTAAGGTAGGGAAAGGGTTTGCTTGATGAGAGATGGTGGGAGATTAAACAGACAAGAAGCTACATACCATAATGGGATTTCTCTACTTTGAGACTTTACACAGCCCATTTTGTCATCATGCCATTTTATAACGGGTTATGATTATTCCCAGCAAGAGAAACCAAGTAATCTCATGGATATAATACCTTTTAATGGCTAACAAAAATACACAATGTTAATGCGAGCTTTCAGACTTACTCAGAGCCCTTCATCAAAGCAAAAGGAAATAATTCTGAAGACATGCATATTTATACACACCTACTTATGACAAGGCACAGACATGGATGTGATTAATTTGCACTTAAAAGAATAGTCACTGATAAGGGAGTGAAGGTTTTATGGTCCCCAGTTTTGAGCAATCATCTTTGCATAACTCTGAGTAGCTAATTAGCTACTTAAGAGTTATACAGGTGGAGCACGATACTGCTGTGTAGCTCCGAGCACAAAGCAGCTGTTTTGTATCTGCAAACAGCTACTTTGCTCTCAGCGCTTTCAGCTGGTGTCCCGCTGAGAACTGCCAGTGGGATACCAGCTGAAAGAATGCTATCGGCACCGCCCGATGAGATATCAGCATGCGGCGCTGATAAGGCTCATTGCTCATTTCTAGTTGGTTAGAAATGAGCGATGAACGAACAGTACACGAACAATGCACGATGGCTGCGCATTTAGACGCAACAATTATCGCTCAAAAGTCTATGATCAGGCTGCCGCACACAATGTTTCCTCAACCTCAGAGGGGAAATCTTTCAATCTTAATTCATGCAGGCTTACCCAGATGTGGACCATGCATCCAATTTCCAACAAATGTTTCCAATAATAATGTAAGCAGCACGAGGGGTTAAATCATCCACAGCTCATCTTCTTAAAATGCATAAGCTCTTTATTAATCCATTCTTTGCAATTCGCTGCAACGTTTCAACTGCTTGCCGCAATTGCTTGATAAAGACTGCGGCAAGCAGTTGAAACGCTGCGGCGAATTGCAAAGAATGGATTAATAAAGAGCTTATGCATTCAAAGAAGATGAGCTGTGGATGATTTAACCCCTCGTGCTGCTTACATGATTATTGGAAACGATTATCCTTCAAAAGATGGCTTTTGAGCGATAATCGTTAAATGGGCCATTAGTGAATACTAGCACTGAAATACAAACATCTTTAAAAAGTCACTGATAAAGGAGTGATGGTTTTATGGCCCCTGAATTAAGCCCCATTTACACGAGATGAATGTTGGGGAAATGATGCCCGACACTCGTCCCCGCATGTACTCGTTCCTGTGCTGTTGCACAGGAGTGAGTATCATTGGCTCGCAAGCGGGCGGCTGGAGGAGATTTCAGTCCTCGCGCTACCCCACCCCTCTTCATTCACTTAAGACAGCGGCCATTCAGGACTGAACAGCTGCTATTTACACTCATCGTTCAGGATTTTATGCAGCCTAAACGATGAGTGTAAGCAGCAGCCGTTCAGTACTGGACGAGTGTCGGGCATCATTTGCCAGACATTCATTCAGTGTAAATAGGGCTTTAGTGAATACTACCACAGAAATACAAACATCTTTAAAATGGCACTGATTAGGGAGTGATGGTTTTATGGTCCCTTAATTATTTTATTTTTTTTGGGGAGGGGGGGGGGGGGCTGTCTCAGGCCAGCAGTGTTATCTGTGCTATAGATTTCTCATACTTCCAACTCACGCATAAGTATGGGAAATCTATAGCACAGGTAACACTGCTGACCTGGTGAACCCCCCCCCCCCTCCCCAACACTAATTCAGGGGCCCTAAAACCTTCACTTCCTTATCAGTGAGTATTTGTTTTAAGTGCAAATCAATCACATCCATGTCTGTGCCTTGTCATAAGTAGGTGTGCATAAATATGCATGTCTCTTCAGATCCATTTCATTTTTCTTTGATGAAGGACTCTGAGCAAGTCTTTCTTTTGCTGGGAACAATCACATTTTGCTCTACTGGCTAACACGGTAACAAACCTTTTTCATAATGGGTTGTGAAATGTAAGAAGATGGTCGAGATTTCCCCTTTTAAAGAAACAGTTGCAGAGCATATTGGTTAAAACAGATTTTTTTTCTTTGTCAGGGGCATAAAAATGCTCATATGAGGCACAGAGGTTTAGTGGTTGCAGTTGACCCCAGGTGGCATATTACTTGAACATTCTAGAACACGACTTGAATAGTCTTCAACATACAACAATTTTAACTCTCACAGGATACATTTAAATGGGTGTCCAAGTTATTTATTTTTTTTATTCCTGCTCCCCATGCTTAAAAATATTGAAAGTTCATAAACTCGCCTCTCTTGGATCCCCGCAGCTCCAGTGCCACATCCTCTTCCCTATGACGTGTTTACTATAGGCTGCAGTTAGCCTGTGTATGGGACATCCCAGGCTGCTGCAGCCAGTCACAGACCTCAGCATTTGATTGCTAAAGTCTGTGATTGGTTGCAGCGGCTCGGGAAGTTGTATAAACAGATTAACTACAACCTGTCAACAGAGACCCAGTGCATAGAGCCGAGCCACCGTGCTGCAGCTGCAAGGAGCCGGGAGAGGCAAGTATACGATTTTCCATTATTTTTAGGCATGGGGAGCATGAATTAAAATAATAAGAACAACTCTAATAACTCCTTTAAATTCATAGTCCCTTACAGACTGAGCTGTAGCCTCCTTGGTTTGAGTCTAGCTCCTCTCAACCCACTCTTGGCTTCCTCTGGGTGGTCATCTCTTCCAGCCTCAGTAGATTCTTTAGTAGTGACATCTCCCCTGGCTGATAGCATGCTCAGCCTAAGCCACTTCTGCAATAGCCCCCGCAGAGCCCTGCAATCTGTCCCTTCCTATGGCTAAGACTATTCTAGTTCCCCCTACACTAACGCAGCAACATTTACCCAGGCCAGCTCACCATCTGCTTGCAGCGACATTCTTACGGCAATACACCTCTCACCTTATAGGTGTTCCAAGAGCGGCCAGGCGGCTATGCAGCATTTGTACAGACTCAGCGTCACACATGTTGGTCTCCTGCCCACCGCTTCTCATGCAATGAACAATCCACTCTGGCCTCCAGACTACCACTTCACCTCTGATAAATATGCCCAGGTCCCCCACTTCCCATAAGCCAATTACAGATCCACTTAGCACCACTCCTGGACCATCTGCACTCAACCCATTGGCGCCAAAGAACACTTTTTATCACCCCTTCTCCATCCTTCCTATCAATGCTGTGGCGCAGTGCTACAGCATCACAATGTTCATACCCACATTAGCATCCATGCTCTTCCTAGGATGTTGTCACCACTTCCTGATAGGACAAATGCTGTAACAAGTCCTGATGGGACCACCATGGTCTGCCAACTCCAGTGACCCAAGACCCAAAGGTTCACAATCAGTATATAATAAATCAAATATACATCAAATAATATACAGTACATACAAACCTTATTTACATTGCAGGCCGCAAAGCAATAGCAAGGGGACGGTAAAATAGTCCTTTCTTAAACAACTGAGCAGTCTTAAAGGGGTTTTCGGAGTGATTTATTTCATATACCCATGGCTCCCTTTCCTCTGATCCTGCCTGCAAGGTTTGATAGCTTCCCTAAGATATTAGTGAATCAACTGAACAATATTGAAAAAGAGGTACAAACACGGGCCCTCCACCACCAATGACTCAGGGCATAAAGCAGCGCTGACAAAGGAGACCCAATTTTATCTGTGCCCGGGGTCCGTGGATGTACTTATGTACCCGGAGATAGATTTATTATGGGTGAAGATCATTGAAGAGCGAATGCTGACTTACAGCAGATTTTGAATGGCTATCATTGTCCAGGATAATACTATGACACTACATCACATATGACTGGTGCACATTCTGCACATGTATTAATCATGACCGTATAGTGCCTCCTCACACGCAGATGCAAAAGGAATTTGTAAAGTCGGATGTTTTTCTAACACTTTACTTATTCATCAAGTACAATGCCCATTACAATGGGGAAGAGCTCCACCTCCTGGTTGTTTTGCTACTGCTACACATCAACCCAAATGCCATATAGTGTTCCACCATGTAGTTTCCTTACTACAAGCTGTTACTATTGCTGTAAACTGATTTCTTCCCATTCAGATACCACTTCTACCCATTTCCTTATACCAGCAGTTGTCACAATGAACCTTATATAGAGAGAGCAAAGTAAGCAGAAATTCGCATACATGACTGCAATTATGTTATCAAACAGCCTCATTGTCATTACCAGCAAAATCTTTTCATATTTTAGGTGCCAAAGTGGTAAATGAGAACTTCCCCTTTAACTAGGTCGCCCTCTGCTTTCCATTTAAATTACACTTGCCCTTGATCTCTAATTATAATTTGCAGTGGGTTAGTGGTAGATATATCCTACACTACTGGGCAAAAGTTTCAGGCATGTGTGGAAAAACTGCTGCAAAGTAAGGCCCCCTGCACACGGGTGGAACTTCTCGGCAGGATTTCCGCCCGTGCAATCCTAGGCAGACAGCCGTGATTTGTCCGGGTGAAATCACACATGGAAAACAAATTGCGGCATGTTCTATTTCTGTGCGGGTCTCGCAGAGGCCCGCACATAAATATTACTCCCAGCGCGCTGGCTCCGCTCTGTGCCTGCGCCGGCACATCAGAGAGCCGGAGCCGCGGGAGCAGGTGAGAGTCGCACTGGTCCCTGCAGGGAATCCGACCCGGCCGTCTGCAGGCGTCCAAAGAATGTTTTCAAAAATAGAAGTGTTAATAGTTAATTTTTGTCAATTAAATGGGTTTTCCAGGGAAAATACCATTGATGACCTTTCCTCAGGATAAGTCATCAATAGTTTATTGGCTGGGGTCCGTCGTTTATCACACCGACCAATCAGCTGAGCGAGCGCATGCTGTTGTAGTGGCCAGAAGTCTATTATGCTGGCCCCTCCATAAGTGTCATACATGTTATTTCTTCTGTAGATGTTCTGTGCAAAGTTGTCTATTCATTTTGTTATGCGTATTGCACAGCTGCAGCAAGTGAGAGGTTAATGTTTGCATGAGACTGGGAGATGCCTGCAATGTTTCAATATTTGTCTAGTCACGTGATCTATGTTGTCTATAAGTATGAGTGATTTGGGTATGGTAGAGAGTAGTTTTTAGTGAGTGAGGAGTCTTCAGAGTGCCAGCCACATGGGGGTACCTTCAACCCTCATGTGGTTAAGAATGGAAGAAGAGCGGTTTCCTGAGTACCCCCATGCCAGGAGCCAACAGAGAGTGAGGAAAAGTAAGCGAGAGAGAGAGAGATTGAGAGTGAGCGAGAAGAGACGGACAAAACTACCGTGCAGAGGTACTATCCTGTGAGAGTGTCTGTGGAGTGGCCCTACCCCTATCCTCCTCTGGAGAGTTCCCCATCCAGGTGCGGTTCCTAGCAGATAACTGCGACTGCAGGACCGGTTTCATTCTGTGTTTTCTCCCTGACCTCTAATCTTCTTTTTACCTGAACTGATAAAGTTCCAAGTAAAGTTTTGCCAGGCCCTGACCGTTCCCAGGGAGCTGAGGCAAGTTACACAGTCTGCGGCTCATTTATTTACCGCCGAGGGTCATTCCGGTGGGTAACGGAATAGTGGCGTCACCCGTTACAACCTTTTCTCCTGTTCGTATGTTTATTGGCCATCCCTCTCCTAGGGGTGTCCAGAAGAGGCCCAGCACTGTCCCTCCGGGAGGGAGTCTGGTAAGTGCCACCGTGACAAGTGACCACTCTACCCTGCCAGCTCCTCAACCTATGCCCTGTGTCCGGAGTCACCCTACGGGATCCTGCACTGTCAGCGCTGCAAATACACAGAGGTCAGAGTGGAAGCTGATGCTCTGACCTGTGTGCAGTGGGCAGCACTTGTAATTGCAGGCTGTGGTCTCACTGAAATCAATGGGAGCTGCATTTGCAGTTACAAACGTCAGCCACTACACAGGGCTTAGAACATCTAATTCTGCTCCGACCCCTGTGTAATTGCAGCACTGTGAACAGGTGCCCGATCAGATGATTGGCTGGGGTCTGGAACAGCGGATCTCAGCCGATCAACAATTGGTGACCTATCCTGAGGATAGGTCATCAATAGTATTTTTCCTGGAAAACTAATTTAACAAAATGCAAAGTGAATGAACAAAAGAGAAATCAAAATCAAATTAGTATTTGGCATGACCACCCTTTGTTTTCAAAGCAACATCAATTCTTCTAGGTACACTTGCACAAAATCAGAGATTTTATAGGAGTATAATTAACGAATTATACCAAAAAACTGCTAATGATCACCATTTTCATATGTAGGTTGAAATACAGTCATGAACTGAAACAGAAACAGCTGTGTAGGAGTCAAAGTGCGTTAGAACAGCCAAACTCTGTTACAAAGGTGAGGTTGTGGAAGACAGTTACATATCACATGACATACACCATGGTAAGACTGAGCACAGCAACAAGACACAAGGCATTAATACTGCATCAGCACGGTCTCTCCTAGGCAAAGATTTCAAAGCAGACTGGGGTTTCAAGATGTGCTGTTCAAGCGCTTTTGAAGAAGCACAAAGAAACAGGCAATGTTGAGGACCGTAGACACAGTGGTTGGTCAAGGAAACTTAGTGCAACAGATGAAAGGCATATCATGCTTGCTTCTCTTTGAAATCAGAAGATGTCCAGCGTGCAAACAGCTCAGAACTGCCAGAAACCGGTGGGACCCAGGTACACCCATCTAGCAGATCAGAGAAGTCTGGCCAGAAGTGGTCTTCATGGAAGAACTGCACCAAAAAAGCGATAGCTTTGACATAGAAACAAGGCCAAGCGATTGAACTATGCACAAAAACATAGGAACTGGGGTGCAAAAAGATGGCAGCAGGTAAGCTGGGCTGATGGGTCAAAATGTGAAGTATTTGGCTGTAACAGAAGGCAGTGTAAAGGGAGGCAAGAAGGTGGAATTAAATGTGCAATTCAGGATCTGTTCACACTTAGTTTTTGCCTCTGTCGGAGGTTAATATCAGGAATATTTCATGATGCGTTTCTCTGGCATCTCCCAGTATATATACAGTGGCATACGTTGGCTATTGACAACATCTAACTAAATAAGTATACCACGTAGAATTACTATTTTCTATACAGTGAAATAAAACAGATATGCTGACACATACCGATCTAGTGTATGGCGAATGGACACTAGTATTAGCCTTGATATCCCTCAATGGCACCAGGGAGCTGCCGAAGCGTGTTGGGAGTCTAACAGCAATGTTTTTAGCACAGTTTGGTTGGCCATGTTTTGCCCTTTGCCATGAATGTTTGTTTAATGACCCCCCTTGATACTGAGGAGGGAGTTTGAGTCTTCCATTTGGTTCATAGGGAGCTTAGGGCAGTTTTTCACCTGCATTTGGTTGTATTACCTAATGATTTCTTCCACTTTTTTTCTATATATGATCCTTTGCCCTTGATTGTGATCTTATATTTCAAACAGTTTCCTATACTGAGGAGGGAGTTTGAGTCTTCCACTCATGTCCCTGGGAAATAGGGCAAATCTGTGCTCTCATATGAACGATTTACCTAATGAGTGTTTATTTGTCTCAGGCAGCCTGCAAGCTGGATTTTTAACCTTTAGCAAGTGAATTTCAGTTTATATCTAATAACGTTATATTTTAGGGAACTTGGTATAGGGGTTAATGCCTTTGGCATTTGCCTTCACTTTAACTCATCTATGAACCTTGGCGAGCTTCTAAGCCACTTTTTTCTGATCACTTATCAGAGCATTACGTCATACTGCAATTTGACAGGCAGCCTATCAAGCCACCCCACGGGGATGGCTTGATAGTCAATTTCTCAAGGCAGCCCTGGGCCCTGGCTGCCATGAAACCTGCACGACTCCCCCGATCTCACCGCGAGGGGGGACGTGCGGGACGCCCGAACATACGTCCGGGACCCCCAGCATTTAAAGGGTTAATAGTCGCAATTGGCCGCACGGCCGATTGCAGCTATTGCTCATGGGTGTCAGCTGTAATAAACAGCTGACGCCCGCGCTGTATGAAGAGAGGTCGCCCCGCAATCTCTAATCATACATACCCTGACGCTCCAGTACGTAAATGTACATCCTGGAGCGGGAAGGGGTTAATATCTGCATAAACCTGCCCAACTGTTACTTATGCCAACTACATTAAAAAATGCTAAGTTTTTAGTGCACAATTTGATCCAGCTTTCATATGTGGGACGGTTTTAGTCCAAAGACAGGTGTCTATAGAGCTAAGTACCCATCTATTAATGTTTGCCAGGACATGGTGGATGGGCCCACATAATTTGATCAAATTGTGCGCTATGAACCCTGCATTTTTATGTAGTTTGTATAAGCAACAGTTGGGCATTTTTATGCAGATATAAAGTGTCTGTGAGTGCTGAAGCCCATGTTTGTTCTTGTATTTGTTGTAAATATGGCTTATGTGCACCTTCACATTTAGTTTATTTGTTGGATGCACAGACTTTGTTTTTTGTTGCCAGGAACATATGACATATAAGACATTACAACTTACAGTGGACAGCGAAGTGGCCACCCAATGGTGCTTAATGATCATGATCAACAGCATCTGGCTAGAATTGTCTGTGGGAATAGACAAGCTACTCTGGCATAAATCCCATCCGTATTCAATACAGGAGGCCCGACAATTATATCCTGCAAGTCAGTGCAGCATTCTTTAGCTTCCATGGGATATGGGAGCAGAAGACTCAGAGTGCCTCCGTTAACACCACAACCCTGGACACAGTGCCTTGTCTAGGCTTGCAGCCTTGCTATATGGACCCTAAAGTACTATCAACATACCCATGAGCCCATGATCCATGGTACCAATTGTTTCAGGCTGATGGTAGGGTTTGTGTGTGAAGCAGACCCCATGAAGCCATGGACTCCAGTTGTCAACAAGGCACTGTTAGCTGGTGGTAGTTCTCATGGCTTGGGTTGTATCCACTGGTCTGCCTAAACACATCATTGACCAGTGCCCTCTATGTAAAACTGCTTAGTGATCATTTACAGCTCTTCACGGACTTCATGTACCTCCACAGTTATGAAATATTCCAGCATGATAATACTCCGGGCCCAAGTTGTCCAGAACTGGTTTGAGGAGCATTCTGTCAAAGTATGGCCTTCACATTTTCCCAACACAAGCCCAATCAAGCATTTATGGAATATAGCTGAGAGATCGAGTCACACCTGAGATTCCGCACCTACAAATACCACAGAGTTGTGGATGGCTATCCATCCCTCGAGACATCTTCCATCCACTTGTGGAATCAATGCTACATCAAGTTGCTACACCTCACCATACTAAAGGAGATTTTACATACTAGACCCTATCCCATGACTTTAGGCATATCAGTGTAAATGTAACAATACGCAATGAGTTTATATAAATTCATAACGTTATTTGTTTTCCAATCAACAACCATGAATATCAATGTATACCTGTTTATTTATAGTACCATTCATAACATATTATATAGAAATCTTCCCGGACATAATATTGTTCCTAAGCACAGATAGAAGTCTATGTATTCAGCATCATTTATCCTAAGAAGAAGACATACAATAATATTATCTCTTGGTAGTCAATAAATTATTTACACGCGGTCCTACTGCCCGTCCTGCGATGGAGCTTCACCGCTGTGGTGTCCCAGATACGGTTTATTCAATATAGATAGACAGCTGAGTAACATACGGGGGTGATCCTGCCAACCTCAGCACTGCAGATATTTTGTTTAAACCTGAAAATTTCCTGCTGTCAGCTCTTTGGGTTGTGCAGACAAAGCATTCTGCCATATCATGTGGAGTCAGGATGAGATGCAATGACAGAGTTTTGCTGAATGAAAGGTTGAGGGCTTGGGGCAAGAAAAGCTCCTGAGAGGAGAGGAGTTCCTCTGTATACTAATCCATTCTCACATGTGACATTGGATTCTATGCTCTGACGTCTGCTGGGACAAATAAAGCCAAGCACACTCCCGGGGCTGTGTTTCTATAGAGACAGCGATCACATCTTGCTGTTTGCTTTTCATTCCCATCTGCTTTATGGAGACAATGCACAGATCTTGTGCGGGAGACGCATGCAGAGAGAATGAGGTGGGGAGAGAAAAGGGAGAGGATATCATGAAAAGGCAAATACAATTAGAGAGCCGAAAAAGTCTTTCCCCGCTTTCTTCACATGACCCAGATTACGCTTTAAGTCTCTCACATTAACTTTTTACGAAAATTCTACCCGGAGGTTCAACGCATTTCACAGGCTGTCTGCTATAATAAGGTGTTTGCTTCTCCAGTTCTAAGCGACTTATTTCCTCAAATTGAGTTTTGCAAATGAGCCACTAAATGGCTAAAATAACCAGCGATGGAGTAATAATTTAAGTATACAGAATGAGGACTTGTGAGAACGGGAAATCAGGGCCAAAAGCAAAAACCGCGAAAAAGTAACTGTCAGATCGGGGAAAGTGACTTTATTTTTGCTTTAAAAAAAACTGTGAATAGGAGAAATGTATTTAAATGAGGACTTTTATAAAAATGCCCTCCGGGGTACAAAAGGGAACAACATCCCAAGATGCTGATCATTAGTGCCCTCTATATGGTAATAAGATATTCCTCTACCTCAGTGGTGCCTTCCTGGCAAATTACTCTCAGCAAATCAATGGCATGATGATATAACTTGGAAGTCCTAAAAAGAATAAACTTTTGGGGGGCAGAAAAGGTGTCATGGGGTCATGTCACTTCATCCCTCTTAATGTCATTGAAAAGGCATCACTAAGGGAAGGTAAAGCCTCATTACCATATAGGACATTTGTCCCTCATGATCACCAATTCAGAGGATTACGTGATAGGTGGGGGATATTCCTCCGCTAGTTAATGTTATTAAAAATAATTTACTTTTTTAAGCCTTGAAGGGGTGGTTTCACACTTGTGCTAGGGGTTCCACTTTCCTGCTCTGTTCAGGAAGCAGGAAAGGGGAATCCCTGAGGCCGAACGATTCAGTTTCAGGACAGAACTGAACAGTGTTGGGTGGACCCCTGGTTTTAAGACTGTATGCAGTGCTTTTTAGTCCGGTATTTGCAGTCAGATCTGTGATGCGGTACTAGTGCATTATGTCTCCACCGGAAGCTAAGGGTTGACAGAGCTTAGGTGAAGGTAAAACCATGTTTATGCCCCTAGCTGCCAATTGGATAATGCTCTTGGCTCCTGGTATCTGCTGTGCTGTGTTGGCACAGGTGACTTGCCCATGCACAGAGGCAGTGTCTGACACACGGGCTGGCAACAGAGGTGGCATGTTCCAGCATCAGAAGACAGGCGCAGCACAACAGAGCAGCAGCTGAGACCAGTGGTGAGTCCAGTGTGAGCAGCGGCTGAGACTGGTGGGGAGTCCAGTGAGAGACGAGCCGGGAGCACAGAAGGGGGTGCCGGTGGGGAATATGCGGACACAAGCAAGTGCGCCAGAGACAGTCATAAGGGGCCCATTAGCGGCGATGGGAGGCCAGCGGGGACAACAGTTACAGCGGACATGGGAGGCCGGTGGACAGCGGGGTCCGAACAGTGACAGCAGCATTGTCCATAATTGCCAGTGGGAGCGGGGTCAAACAGTGACAGCAGCTGGGTTGGCGGTGGGACAATTACACCAGGGGGGGGGGGGGGGTCGGGAAGGCAGATGGCAGCGGGAAACTGAGATCAGCGAGGTCGGGAAGGGATATGGCAGCGGGACACTAACAGCAGCAGAGCCTGGAGGGGAGATGGGAGCCGAGACCCAGAGATGGCAGTACAGCGGAAACAGGGAACTGTGACAGCACCGTGGTCGACACTGGGAGCACCAGGTTCGGGAGGGTAGATGGCAGTGAGACACTTACATCAGCAGAGTCCAGAGGGGAGATGAAAGAGGAGACCCGGAGATGGCAGGCAGCAGGGACAGCCAATCAGCAGCTGTGGCCATCACCTGGTCGTCTCCTGCATCTCAACCCAGCTTACCCATGTCTCCACCCCTAGCTTTCGGAGGAGACATAATGCACCAGTACCCTTGATGGAGCCTCCGGCGAGAGGTTCTGACGCAGATCTGAAACCACCCTAGGACATGCAATATCAAAATATTGGCAGGAAACATATTCTGAAACCAAGGTCACCCACTGTGAGGTCAAAAATGATGTTTGTACGAGCGTGCATAAATACCATAGTTGAATTGTATCTATGTCTATAAATCCCTATTAGAGATGAGCGAGCGTACTCGCTAAGGCAAATTACTCGAGCGATTAATTTGCCTTAGCGAGTATGCTCGCTCATCTCTAATCACTATTGATAATCCCTACTGCATAGTATTTCACTAGGAATGCCTTCATCTAGTGGACTTTTTCAAGTAGATGGAATAGCCCGACTATAGGTAACATGAGATGGCCAGACAGTGGAAAATAAGGAAACATACTGTGGCCAATACTGTTCCGTATTGGGTCCCGCATGTTGCATTGTATTCCTTCTTAGGAACACAGAAAAAAATGGATTATACCTACCCGATAATCGGGTTTCCAGGAGTCTCCATGACAGCACCAATTGAGATTGCCTCCTCCTGATAGGACAGGAACATACTGAGAGGTTAAAAACTCCCCCCCCTTCCCCACTTTCCTCAGTGGATTCTAACGAATTGCCGGGGTAGGAGCTTAAATTAAATTCTTTCCCTAACTGTGATTTTTTTTTTTTTGAGGGGGAATTATATTCTATAATTTCTTTTCTATCCATTTAGGGGGGGGAAGGTACGGGTGCTGTCGTGGAGACTCCTGGAAACCCGATTATCGGGTAGGTATAATCTATTTTTTCCCCACTCGTCTCCACGACAGCACCAATTGAGATGTACCAACTAAAGTTTATTAGGGTGGGATTGCTGCCGAGAGGACTTTGCGGCCGAAGGCCATGTCCTTGTCCTGCTGCACTTTTACCCTATAATGTTTAATGAACGTGTGGGTTTTTTTCCAGACTGCGGCCTTGCATATCTGCTCGACCGAAGCTGAGCTATGTTCGGCCCATGAGGATGCTACTGCCCTTGTAGAATGGGCTTTAAGAGCTAAGGGGATTTCCCTCCCCGAGGGCCTTATAGGACTCTATGATGGCCAGGCGGATCCACCTGGCTATGGAGTTTTTTGCCGCTTTATTCCCTCTATTTGGGCCACTGAACTGGACGAACAGGTTGTCATCCTGTCTCCAGTGGCTTGTCGCATCTATGTAGCCTAGGACTGCTCTCCTGACGTCCAGGCAGCTTAGGATTTTTTCTTCCTCGTTTTTAGGTTTGCTAAAAAATGAGGGAATTATTACATCCTGGGGCCTATGAAAATGTGATACCACCTTTGGCATGAAGGCAGGGTCCGTTTTAAATACTAATTTGGAATCCGAGATTTTTAGAAATGGGTGGCGAATGGACAAAGCCTGAAGCTCGCTAACCCTCCTCGTGGACGTGATGGCTACTAGAAAAACCGTCTTGATCGTAAGCATTTTTATCGGTAGTGCTTCGATCGGCTCGAATGGTTCCGCTGACATGGCCCTTAGAACCCAATTAAGGTTCCAGTCTGGAACAAGGTTTATGGGTCTAGGTCGTAATCTAGCTGCTGCTGTCAGGAACCTGTTGACCCATCTATTGTCCACGAACTTTGTGTTGCATATGGCGCTAAGGGCTGCGACCTGGACCTTCAGGGTACTTGGAGAGAGGCCCATCTGTAGGCCCTCCTGCAAGAATTCTAAGATCAAAGGGATGCTTAGGATAGAATCCCCGGTATCCCTTCCCTGTCTCCATGAGGAGAACCTTCTCCAAACCTTCTGGTAGATAAGGTGGGTCGTCATTTTTCTGCTGGACATTAACGTTTCTACCACTCTTTGTGAGAATCCCTTCCCCCTTAGTGAGGATTCCTCAAGAGCCATGCTGTTAAGTGGAGTCTGTCTAAGCCCGGGTGGTTCAGTGGCCCCTGTGATAGCTGATCTGTCCAGGTCGGAAAGGTGACTGGGTCCTGGACACTCAATGTTGTCAGAAGACCGAACCAGCTTCTCTTGGGCCAGAAGGGGGTCACCAGGATTAGCGTGCATACCTGGGTTCTGAAATGTTGTAAGACCCTGGGGATCAGCGGTATCAGAGGAAACGCGTACGCTAGACCCTTTCCCCAGTCCTGGCCTAGGGCGTCTATTGCTGTAGGACGATCTCCTGGCCGGAGGGAGAAGAAATTGCCTATGTTGGCGTTCTCCCTGGTTGCAAATAGGTCCAATTGTGGGGTCCCCCACCGGTTGGTCAGGATTCTGAATGCCTCCAGGGAGAGAGACCATTCTCCTGGGTCTATCTGCCTCCTGCTGAAGAAGTCCGCTTTTTGGTTTAGCGTCCCTTTTAAGTGTGTTGCTGTGATCCGGCCCTCTGCCCAGTGGAAGATTTTCTGCGAAATGTTTTGCAGGGCAGGAGACCTTGTGCCCCCCTGGTGCCGAATATGGGCGACCTTGGTGGTATTGTCCGACAGTATCTTTATATGCTGGTTCCGTAGCGAGTTTCCTAACTGCTGTAGGACCCGCCATACGGCCTGTAGCTCTCTGTAATTGGAGGATTGTTCTTTTATCCTTTGGGACCACGGGCCCTGAAAGAACTGGTTCCCCACATGCGCTCCCCATCCCCAGGCGCTTGTGTCCATTGTGATGTGCGTGGCTGGGTTTTGTAGCCAATGAACCCCTTCCTGCAGGTTCGCTGGGGATGTCCACCAACGCAGGGATGTTTTCACTGTGTTTGGGATATACATTTTTGTCCCTAGCGAGGACTGCTTTTTGTCCCATGTGGATAGGACGGAGGCCTGTAGAGCTCTGGTGTGAGCCTGGGCCCATGCTACTCCGGGAATGCATGACGTTAGGCTTCCCAGGAGAGACATGGCTTCCCGAATTGTGCATGATCGTTTCTGTAGGAAGGATCTGACCAGCCTTTGTATTTTTTCCTCGGGCAGGCAGGAGCATTGTAATTCTGAGTTAAGTGTTATGCCCAAAAACGTCTTCTTCCTGTCGGGGTCTAAGCTGGATTTTTCCCAGTTTATGATCCATCCTAGAGACTGGAGGAGTTCTAGCACTATCTCTAGGTGCTTCGTTAGTAGTTTCCTGGACTCTGCTATTATTAAAATATCGTCCAGGTAGGGTATTATTAGGATCGACTTTTTCCTCAGGTAGGCAGCTACCTCTGCCATAATTTTGGTAAAAATTCTGGGTGCTGGGTAGATCCCGAAAGGCAGGCATCTGAATTGGTGGGGCTCTATTCCTTTGCCCATATCCACTGCGAACCTTAGGTATCTTTGGGACCCCTCGTAGATCGGTACGTGGAAATAAGCGTCCTTCAGATCGATGGATGCCATGTAGGCCCCTTTGGGAATCAACTTTATCGTTAAAGAGATGGACTCCATTTTGAATTTTCTGTACTTGACACAGGTGTTCAAAGGCTTCAGATTCACTATCATCCGCTGTTTCCTGCAGGGTTTTCTTACTAGGAAGAGCCTAGAATAATGGCCCTGAGTTTCCTCGTTTTGCGGTACGGGGGATATTGCGTTTAGATGTTGCAGGTCCCGAACGCTCTGCCTTAGTAAGTGTAACTGTTGCCCTGAGCCTCCTGTGATGATGAATTTCCTTCTGGGGAGGGACACCAGTTCTATCCAGTATCCCTGCTGTAGGATCTTTGGGATCCATAGGCCTTTGCAAATTGCGGCCCATTGGTCCACAAAGTTCCCCAGCCTTGCCCCTACGGAGCTGGCATCAGGGTCTCTGCTTGGGCTCCCCCTGGTGGGGATTAAAGAGGATATTTCTCCCTCTGCCCCCCTTGGGGTAACTCCAGCGGCCTGTCTTGCCCTTGCCTTGGTAGTCCTCGTGCTGTTGCCCTGGGGTTCGGAAGAAGGTCTTCCCTCTCTGCGGCTTTTCTTCCGGGAATCCCTTCTTTTTGTCGGCCGCCTTCTCCAGGATTTTGTCTAGGTCTGGTCCGAACAAAAACTGACCGTAGAACAGGAGGGCGCATAGTTTTTTTTGAGGCTAGGTCGCCTGACCACGATTTCAGCCATAGTACTCTTCTGGCTGAGTTAGATCGGGCTGTAGCTTTTGCTGAGAGTTTAACCGTTTCGGCCACGGCATCCGCTAGGAAATTTGTTGCCATACGCAGGATAGGTAGGGAATTTAGGATCTGTTCCCTTGGCGTTTTATTGGTTAAAGGGGTTGTCCCGAGGCAGCAAGTGGGTCTATACACTTCTGTATGGCCATAATAATGCACTTTGTAATGTACATTGTGCATTAATTATGAGCCATACAGAAGTTATAAAAAGTTTTATACTTACCTGCTCCGTTGCTAGCGTCCTCGTCTCCATGGTGCCGACTAATTTTTGGCCTCCGATGGCCAAATTAGCCGCGCTTGCGCAGTCCGGGTCTTCAGCAGTCTTCTATGGAGCCGCTCGTGCCAGAGAGCGGCTCCGTGTAGCTCCGCCCCGTCACGTGCCGATTCCAGCCAATCAGGAGGCTGGAATCGGCAGTGGACCGCACAGAAGAGCTGCGGTCCACGAAGACAGAGGATCCCGGCGGCCATCTTCAGCAGGTGAGTATGAAGACGCCGGACCGCCGGGATTCAGGTAAGCGCTGTGCGGGTGGTTTTTTTAACCCCTGCATCGGGGTTGTCTCGCGCCGAACGGGGGGGGGGGTTTAAAAAAAAAAAAAACCCGTTTCGGCGCGGGACATCTCCTTTAAGTGTAGCTCCAGCTGTTCGAGCCATACCCCCAGAGTGCGCGGCACGCAAGTGGCTGCGATCCCTGGCCTAAGTATGTTTGCCGCTGCCTCCCATGATTTTTTTAGAAGGCCTTCGGCTTTGCGATCCATGGGATCTTTTAATTGTGCGGCGTCCTCAAAGGGCAGGCTCGTCCTCCTAGCTACTTTGGCCACTGGGACGTCTACCTCTACCGGGTATCTCTTCCCAGCTTGCGCAAACTTCCTCCTCGAATGGGTACCTTCTTTTTACCCCTCTAGCAGAGAAGGAACCTGCGTCTGGTTTCTTCCACTCCTTTTGGATAATTTTAATGATGTTTTTGTGGACAGGGAAGGTATGTTTACGCCTCTCCCCTAGTCCCCTGAATATCTCATCTTGCAGGGTGCGTGGTTCTCTGGGCTCTTCCATTTTTAATGTAGCCCTGACTGACTTAATCAATTCTGTTAAGTCGTCCTGATGGAAAAGGTATCTCTTTTGTAGTCCTCATCGTCTGAGGACTCCTCGGCCGCCTGTTCCTCTTGCTTCGATCCGATAGAACTCTCGGAGTCGGAAGGCTCGTCGGGAACATATGCCTTTTTCTGGCGTTTCTCTGGCAGCGCCAGCTGTGACGTTAGGGCTGATCTAACCTCCTCCTTCACCAGCTTCCTAACGTCATCCAGGAATCCCCCCGATTCCTCTCTGACTAGCCTAGCTACGCATGCCTTGCATAGAGGCCTCTGGTACGTAGCTGGCAGTCTCGTCTCGCACTCCACGCATTTTTTGGGTTTTGTTCTGGGGGGGGTTGTATTTTTTATCCCCCTGACAAAAAAAGGGAAAGTATTTTTTGCGGGTAAATATGCAATTTTTCCATATACAATACATTGGATTTTGCATTTTGTATTTATTGCCGCACTGGCTACTTACGGCCGCTGAGGCTGAGGTTTCAGCTATCTCTGGGGCTGGAGCACTCATTACTGTACCGGTGCTGCAGACACCCTGCGACCTGTAGTGCTGGTCCACCTTCTGGCTTCTCTCAGGTTCCTTATTTTGAATTTTCGTGCTCCTGCACTAAGCCCCGCCCCCTCAGTGCAGCTCCTGATGCGAGCGTGATGACGTCACCACGCTGGACACGTGACGCGACGCCCCGCCCCCCGCCGTCAAAGGGCTTCCTGGAGCGCCACGCTGTGACTATACAAGGAGGAGGAGGGGGACTGAGGCTCCCGCTTTGTACCCCCCATGGGCCGCCGTGGGAGGAACCTGGCCCGGGGGTTACCACCCCATGTGGCGTCCCGGGAGTCGTCTGGCTGGGAAGGGAGGACAGGCTGACTCACTGCCCTCCGATCCGCCCGTGAGTATGCTTTGGCTGGCTTCTCCACCAGCCCCTCTCAGAGATCCTGCCTCCTGGCAGGACAGGAAGACACTGAGGAAAGTGGGGAAGGGGGGGAGCTTTTAACCTCTCAGTATGTTCCTGTCCTATCAGGAGGAGGCAATCTCAATTGGTGCTGTCGTGGAGACGACTGGGGGAAACAAGGATTCTAGGTGCGAGCTATATAATCTGATGGAGCATACAGAGGTATATATGTACCTATTAAAATGCCTTACCACTGTATTGCATATGTCTGATACTGAAAATAATAGACATAGGGGAGAGAGGGGTAACAAGATTGGGGAAAAATACATGACCCCAAGCAGAATGCACATATCCCATATTGACATCAATTACAATGTAGCAGAAAGGCTCTACGATAACATATTCCATTTCATAATGCATATTGTGTAACAGGGTAAAAAAAATGTCTCTTATTACCCCAAATGTTGTCAGCTATTTCCCACATTGAACTGAGTTGTGAGGGGAAAACAGACAAGACACCACTGACAGGACAGTTGTACCGTATTTAGTCTTCACATGTTTATTAGAAACAAAGTTACAAAAACTTGGAAATTGCAGACAGAAAGTTATGCATCAACTTCGGGAGGAACATTTTTCTTCTCCCCTTTCCAATACCTCAGCTCCAGGTGTCGTATGATGAACAGATACAACCAGGTCCTGTATTGCCCCAAGTTTTCCTCCTTCACAAGTTCTGTCATACTGTACTAGTCCTCCACCACCGCTCCCACACACTTACATATATTCTGCCAAGCTATCTTCATCTTCCTTTGATAGCTATTGCTTCTATTTCCCTCCAACATGTATAGCACACTTGTCTTTATTGTTTACCAAGTAAAGACTTTACCACATTGTGACATCAAGCAGCTTAAGTGAGTGTCATTCCTCTAAGAACATCTTTAACAGCAGCGTTCACAGTGTCCGTGCTGTAATTACAGAGGATTTTTTTTCTTGGCGTACATTCTATGCATCCTGATGATGTTTATAAGTACTTTATGTGCAAGAAGCAATGACAGACATAGAAATCTCTTATTACCCACATGTGACCCAAAAGCGGGGTAATAAGAGACATATGCAGAGAACCCACCCGAAACAGACACTGTAACTTACAAATTGTTCTTGCTTTACCTTCTGCATGCATTTTCTATCATTCTAATAGCAACATCATCCAGCTGCACTGACGGATGCAATTTTATAGCATTATCTGTAGAAAAAAAACAAATACCTGAATTATGCAATTACTTTATGATTGGGGGGGGGGGGGGGGGGGGGTCCTGAACTCTTGGACCCAAACTGATCCTGAGAATGAAGGGGTCACAATGCTCATGCAGTGCTGAAGCCCCTTCACTGTTTTTTCTTGCGCAGTCGCTCTCCTGCCCACCCGGATGTGCTGAAAACTGCAGTCAGTTCCAATCACTCCATTGTTGGGATCTATGGGCTCATAAAGTTATGACATCTCTTAGTGATTAGCCGTGATATTATGAGATGGGAATACCCCTTTAATGGGATACTTAGATTGGTTCACCATTACTAGTGGGGTACCACAGGGGTCAGTATTGTCCCTTTTTAATATATATTTAGTAATGACCTTGCCGAGGGATTGCACAGTAAAATATCAATTTTTGCAGATGACTAAACTGTGTAAAGTAATTAACACCGGAGAGGACAGTGTTATGTCAAAGTTCGAGGCTTGAGCACAGATGTGGGAAATGAGGTTTAACATCAATAAATGTAAGGTCATGCCACCATCACATATTAAATGAGAAAATACTGATTAACACTGACACGGAAAAGGACTTAGGGATATTAGTTGAAAGTAAACTTAACTGGAGCAATCAGTATCAGGAAGCTTCTGTCAAGGCAAATAAGATCATGGGATGCAGTGGAAGTGGTATAAATGCACATGAACATACAGATAAAAAACATGCTTACTGGGCAGACCACACATGGAATATTATGTACAATTTTGGGCACCGGTACTCAAGAAGGACATATCAGAGCTTGAGTGGGTACAAAGGCAGACATGGAGATTTTTTTATATTTCAACCTCACTCAGGAGAAGCCCAATTTCACCCATTTCATAGTCTTGTGACTAAGGGAATATCATCAGAAAATGACCTATTGTTTAAAATTATAGATGAGCGAGTATACTCGCTAAAGGCAATTGCTTGAGCGAGCATTGCCTTTAGCGAGTACCTGCCCGCTTGAGACAGAAGGTTCGGGTGCCGGCGCGGGGGAGCGGTGAGTAGTGGCAGTCAGCAGGAGGGAGCGGGGGGAGAGAGGGAGAGAAAGATGTTCCCTCCGTTCCGCCCCGCTCTCCCCCCGCAGCTCCCTGCCCGCTGCCGGAACCCGAACCTTCGGTCTCGAGCGGGCAGGTACTTGCTAAAGGCAATGCTCGCTCGAGCAATTGCCTTTAGCGAGTATACTTGCTTATCTCTATTTAAAATATTTTAAACAATCAAGTTTTTATGGTAACATGTTTTAAATAATTTTTCATGATTTTTTTTCTACATACTAAAAAAAAATAATCCAGAAATCTTGCAGTTTTCACTCTGGCCAATGAATTTTAGAATAGTCTGACACTCCGTGTTCTTCTTTCCCTGCCTGCGCAGTGAGTTCTGCAGAATATGAAACCATCAGTCCAGCACATGGACAACCCAAACAGCAGCATTATGTTAATGCATGTTAAAAACCAGAAAAGTCACAAACCTAAGAAGGAATGTATACTCTGACACGTGTTTCGGACTTAAATATGATTTCTATGGAGGTGAAGCTGTCTATTTAACTTCTATCACTCACCACTGATGAAGATGTCCAGCCCAATGCACCGACAGCGAGAGGGACGATCAGCTAATCAGTGGGATGCACGAGTGCGGACCCGATGATCAACTACTGATGACCAATCCTGGAGTCATAGAATATCACTTTAAGCAATGTCATATGCTGGCCATGCAGTGGACCCGTTTTGAGACAATGTCTCTGAGTGAGCCAAACAGAAATGAATAATAAGCATCATATGAGAGTGAACGTCAGCTTCATTATTTGGGATTTTGTTAGGCTTTAGTAGGACTTTTCATTATTACCCTTTTCCGTATTAAATGAAAGAGGTTATTACATTTTTAAAGGCTGGATAACCCATCTTTAGGTTAGGCCAACAAGTGGCAAGACTGTTTATCTTATGTAATTGTTCTCAGTAGGAGACACCAAGTAATCTTGGGTATTGTTGTATCTTGTCTCCACCACAAATATGTGTGGAGACCTGCCTAGTGAGAGCTAATGCCTTATTACTGCCCTGATAACGCCCCCTCAGCTCCCAACCTGTTTTCGGCTGTGTGTGTTTCTTCCTGCAGCCTCTGCAGCCGGGCAGCCTGTCACTCTTCTCCCCGCTCCGTTGCCACGCTCGCAGCTCTGCTCCCCTACTGATGACAGTTTGCTTTCTGCTGTCATCCTCAAGCCCTCCGTGGTCTCTCAGTCCATGGTGCCCCCGGTGGAGACACTGTTCTCCCCACTGTACCACTGCTCAATATGACAGTCTTGTCCCCGCTGTAGTGCTGCTCACGCTGACACTGTTCTCCCAGCTGTATCGGTGCTCGCAGCACTTTCTCCCTGCCAGCTCCACAACTTCTCTCCTCACAGGCTGGAATATACAGACATAGCCAACAGGTGTCAGCTGCCAGGCCCATGTCACAGGGAAATGCAGCAGCTGAAGGGCGAGTCCGTTCCCCTGTGTGTCTCTGCGGCTGTCGCCAGCACCTAAATCCTGAGTCCTCCCCTGTCACCCCCAGCGATGACCCTTACAGCAGACCCGCCAGCTGCTGCTGTGTTGTCATGGGAAGGGCATGAACGCTGAGAGCGGGCAGTCCGGCTCTGGGCATAGGCAATGGGCAGTGCATGTGGGGAGGTGTGTGCGCGCCAGGCTATCCCCACATTTGCCCATCACCTAGGCGTACTCTGCAGCTGAGGACTCCCAAACCATGTCTCCACCCATTCTTCAGATATGATACCTTTCAATGGCTAACAAAAATACATGATGTCACAGCAAGCTTTCAAACCTACCTAGGGTTCTTCCTCAGGCTTAAATGGAATAGATCAGAAGAGGTATATATATATATATATATATATATATATATATATATATATATATATATATATATAACATATACGTATGTTCATCTAATCACACCACAACTCTAATCATTTGCATGTCCCTCTGAGATGCATGCTGAGTAGAGATGAGCGAACACCAAAATGTTCGGGTGTTCGTTATTCGGAACGAACTTCCCGCGATGCTCGAGGGTTCGTTTCGAACAACGAACCCCATTGAAGTCAATGGGCGACCAGAGCATTTTTGTATTTCGCCGATGCTCGCTAAGGTTTTCATGTGTGAAAATCTGGGCAATTCAAGAAAGTGATGGGAATGACACAGTGACGGATAGGGCAGGCGAGGGGCTACATGGGCTGCATCTCAAGTTCACAGGTCCCACTATTAAGCCACAATAGCGGCAAGAGTGGGGCCCCCCCCACTGTCAGCATAAAGATCGTCCTCCTCTGGCACAGCTGTAACAGCTGTAGCAGAGAAGAACGATGTTTGCCCATTGAATTCAATGGAGCGGCAATACAGCATGTTCCACTGAATGCAATGGGCTGCCCGCGATCGCAGGATGAATGGTCGGAAAGGGGTTAAATATATAACCCCTTTCCTGCAATTCATCCAGAAATGTGTTACACTAAAAATATATACCGGCGTATAAGGCGACGGGGCGTATAAGACGACCCCCCAACTGTCACCTTATACGCCGGTAATACAGTGGAGCAAAGAATAAAAAGCATTACTTACGTTTTTAGATGATCTGCGGCGCTCCTGCAGGCTGTCACTCCCTCCTGGTCCACGGCAGAGTATTGCTTTCTCTATGAAAGGCTTTAAATCCCTGCCTCCAGAAAGACACGTGCCTTCAGCCAATCACAGCCAATGACAATGATGTCATTGAATGGCTGTGATTGGCTGTGTTTCTGGAGGCGGGGATTTCAAGCCTTGAAATCCCCGCCTCCAGAAACACAGCCTATCACAGCCATTCAATGACATCATTGTCATTGGCTGTGATTGGCTGAAGGCACGTGTGCTTCTGGAGGCAGGGATTTAAAGCCTTTCATAGAGAAAGCTTGTCTGCCGTGGACCAGGAGGGAGTGACAGCCTGCAGGAGCGCCGCAGATCATCTAAAAACGTAAGTAATGATTTTTATTCTTTGCTCCACTGTATTACCGGCGTATAAGGTGACAGTTGGGGGGTCGTCTTATACGCCCCGTCGCCTTATACGCCGGTATATATTTTTAGTGTAACACATTTCTGGATGAATTGCAGGAAAGGGGTTATATATTTAACCCCTTTCCGACCATTCATCCTGCGCACGCCGGCAGCCCATTGCTTTCAGTGGAACATGCTGTATTGCCGCTCCATTGAATTCAATGGGCAAACATCGTTCTTCTCTGCTACAGCTGTTACAGCTGTGCCAGAGAAGAAGGATTTGTCTTCTATATGTTCTCAATGGGGTCAGCGCTGCTGCCGCTGGCCCCATTGAGCGCATATAGAATGCATCCATAGCGAACCGCGGGAGGGGCAGACTTTCATATCAGGCGGACACCTGATCTCCCCAGCCACTCACTGCAGGGGGGTGGTATAGGGCTTAAACGTTGCAGGGGGAAGTTGTAATGCCTTCCCTGTCTTTATATTGGCCAAAAAAAAGCGCTAACGTCTCAGGGAAGAAAGTTTAAGTAACCCGGACACCGCATGGTGTTCGTTACGGATAACGAACATACCGAACACCCTAATATTCGCACGAATATCAAGCTCGGAAGAACACGTTCGCTCATCTCTAATGCTGAGTCTTGCAGCAAAATGACAACTTCTAGGTGCTGGATTTCTTTTGACCAAGTGTATTTATAGCGCCCATTCTGAGTACTGCAGGCTTCTCCCATTGAAGTAAATAGAATAAGCCTGTAATACTCAGAATGACGGCTATAAATACGGTGTTCAGAGTCAGGATCGTGCTTAGATGGATGGAAGGATTGAAAAGGCTGCAGCATTCACATGAGTATTGTGGCCTCTTTAATCAGGGATCCCCAGCTAGTGGACCCCCATAGATCAGCTCTCAATGGCCTATCCTGACGCAAGACCATCATCTTTTACTGGTTAGATAGCCCTTTTAATTTTTCTTATTTTTTCCATGCCCACACAGGTTTGCATTGCGAAAATGTTAATACACTTCACTGTGGCATTTTCCCTAGCTTGTAAAAAATGCTGTTTATTTCATGTATTCTTTTAGAAGTGTTTTTGTTGACTTTTTCACACACTTTTGCCATTTTTTCCAACAGACAAGCCTGTGGGAAAACACTTAAAAAAACGGTATACCTAAAGGATGCTGTATTTTGGGGGTACAAAAAAAACACCATGGACCACAGAAATGCGCAATCAGGCTTCATGCACTCAAGCGAGAATCTTACGTGGGTTTTGAGCATTACAAGATGCCAAAATGAACTCCATTGTTTTGAATGGAGTTAGTCACATTACCGTTTTTTCCCCCTTCAGAGAAGCATATTCTATCTTTTGACATTCCCTCGGAATGCATCGCTCATAGTTTTCAATGGGACCTTAAAAGACATCGATGCGAGAGCGATGTGATGTTTCCCATTGACACTTGTGATACTCTAGCGCGCATTAAACACGCGCCCAAGGTTCGCAATTTCACAGGCGTTTTTGAATCAAAAATGCCTTGCATCCGCATGTAAGGCTGCATTCCCACGAGCGTATATCGGCTCAGTTTTCACGCCGAGCCGATATATGTTGTCCTCGTGTGCAGGGGGGTGGAGGATGGAAGAGCCAGGAGCAGGAACTGAGCTCCCGCCCCCTCTCTGCCTCCTCTCCGCCCCTGGGGAGAGGTGGGATGGGGGCGGGGCTAATTCTCAGAACTTAGCCCTGCCCCCGCCTCCTTTCATTGCAAATAGTGCAGGGAGGCAGAGAGGGGCCGGGAGCTCAGTTCCTGCTCCTGGCTCTTCCATCCTCCCCCCCCCTGCAAATGAGGACGACGTATATCGGCCAGCGTGAAAACCGAGCCGATATACATTCGTGTGAATGCACCCTAAAACGTACATTGGCAAGCGCAATATTGGTTTCTTGGTGCAATATTGCGCTCACCCACGTGCATGTAGCCTGAATGGCGAACCCCCCCCCCCCCAAATCCTGCACCGTTTGTAGCAAGTTTCATATTTCCCTATTCATTACCTTACAGCTAACATGAAGTTGCAACCATTTTTTTTGCCAGAAAAAATGAAGCAAAAAATGCTAAGTTTAAAAAAACAAAAACGACCACACTATTTGTAGACGGACCCCAATTCTGTTTACTTTAAAATTGCTTCTAGTACAAACCTTTACTAAGTAGTTTTCTGTATGTGATGACACAACGCTTTTTGTCTGAAATGGAACCTAAGCAAAATAGCTGCCCAAGACATCAACCTTGATGGATGTCCGGGGCATTTCAAAATGTTGCAGCAGGCAGCAGGGGATGCATAATACACCGCAATAAGCAGTACTCACCTGGAAAAATCCCTGCCGCCTCCCCAGTGCCGTGAATTCCTGCAGAATCTGTAACAATAGGGCACTTTTTCTACTGCCCATAAAGCAAAAACTTGTTGTGTCAATGATTCCCTGAAGCTGGCGGCGCTCGCGCAGATTATTGCCATTGTAATTCTTATTTTCCAGCTTACAGTGAATGCTGCTAATATATTCATATTATTATATTGTGCTGCAGACGCGGATCATGCTCTGCTGCTCCAGAGGTCTCAGTTGCTGTCCAGAAGTGTTGACGATGCAACTACTTGCAGGTGATCACCGTAGCCACTCACCGTCTGCAGACGCTCCGCTAATGCTACTATCGGTTACTGAGGGCTAGCACAAAGAAACATTAAAAGGGGTTTTCTAGGACTTAGAATAGAAAGGCAGAGAATATTGTAAAATAAGAAAATATGGCACACTTACTTCTTTAAATGACCTCCTGTTCACTGGAGGAGCTGTAGATCCTTTCGCTTTCATCTGGGAAGAAGTGGTGCCGGTCACGTGCCATTCCTTGTGCACATCACTGCTCAGTCAGGCGTAGGCTTCAGCTGCAATTTTGCAATAAACAGCATATGACCATTGCAGCTTTTTCTGAGATTGTAGCAGTGTGAACTGTGACTCCTGTACTGCACAGGGGGCCACTTAAAGGGATAAACTATTACCTATCTGTGTGATTGGTGTGGGTCTGATCCTGAATGGCCCCGATTCGCCCATCCTGCTCACTATACCGTCTGCAGTGAGGAGGAGACGTGAATGGAGCTATGGTTGCACATGGGCTGTGCCACTCCATTCATTTCAATGGGACTGCCGGAGATAACGGAGTGCTTTGTATTCTGCTATTTCCATCATCCCCATAAAAATGAACAAAGCGATGACTGCGCATACGTGGCCAGCTCCAAGTCCTCGGGACCCCCAGCAGGTCATGTTTTCAGGATTAACTCAGTGTTACACAGGTAATTATTGTCTGTCCTCAGACATTGCTGCAGGTGTTCTCTCTATGGGATATCCAGAAAACATGACCTGTGAGAAGCCCTTAGGACTGGAGTTGGGAAACACTGACCTTTTGCATAGATGGGTAATAAAAGTCTATCTTAGTACTGCAACACCCCAGAGGGGCGACCTTGGACACCCGGCTAACGTGAAGAGCTGGGAGGGGTAAGTGCTGACGTGTCACTGTGGCATAACAGATTTGCACAGTGCATCCACATAAGCTGACATGTATGACAATTATGAAGGGGACCAGGATGTTGTTCTTGGCCACTACAGTACAAGAACTTTGAGTGCCTTCACACTGTCGACAAAATCGCATGATGCGAGATTGAAAACGCAAAATTATGAAACCAATTATTTTCAATGGTTTCATTCCCATTTGCAATGCTTTCACTCCTGCTATCCTGCGAAAAAAAAAATTTTTTAAATTTTTTATTTTTTTAATGTATTTTATCTCCCTATGTTTATCTCCTATGGAGCCTCCTTTTTATCTCAAAGCACGAACTTGCAATTTTCGTGCGATGCAATGCGTTTTTAACATTAAAGATTCCTATTGTCGCACAAGCCAATCGCAAGCGGCAGCAATGTTTTTGCAAGAATAAGCATTGCTGACGCTCAGACATCTCATGAGCAGAATTGTGATTTTGCTGCGATTTTCTCATGGCGATTACACGATAGCCAGTGTGAAAGAGTCTTAAGGAGATGGTTATGTCATATTTCTTTATTTTACAATATTCCTTCAACATTTTATCCTAGTCGGGTAAATGCTCTAAGCCTGCCTTTACACGGGCGTCAAAATGGGGTCGAGATTTGTGCATTATGAGACGCACAAATCTCGCACAAACACAAACCTTATTATTTTGAATGGGGTTAAAACCATGAGCGATGTTGTCCTGCACAGCACTGTGATGCGATGTGGGAATCCAATTGCAGCATGTTCTATCTAGCTGCGTGCTCTTGCATCACATCTCCCATTGAAATCAATGGGAGAAACTCTGCGATCCTCCATCGTGGCTGACAGCCGTAGCAGAGGATTCCTTAGTCACCAAAGTGATGCAAGGCTGTTTTGCCATGAAAACTCCTCACATCCACGGGGAATTCATATGGCAGGGAGTGCGATCTGGTGCCGGGATTCACGCCCCATATTGTGCTCGCCCGTGTAAAGTTAGCCTAAGGGTGCCTTCACACTGGTGAGTAAATCGAGCGAAATTCATGCATTGCGAAATCTGCAGCAGATTTCGCCTTTCCAATTGAATTCAAATCTAAAGGGTGAAATCTGCTGATCTGCAACAAAATCTACAGCAAACGTGTAAACATACCCTTAGACCTTATTCATACGACTCTATTTACGCCCGTATTTAGCCACGCAAGAAAAATTGCCCCAAAATCTCGACCATCTGAAGCATTGAATGCCAATGTAGTCATTCAGATGAACGATTTTTGTACACGTTAAAAAAAGAAAAAAAAAAAAAAAATCACCCCCCGGGAAATATAGCACATTTTTAATTAATCACATTCATATCAAAAAATGGGTCTTGCCTAGAGATGAGCGAACGTGTTCTTAACGAACACTTACGCACCCGAACACCGGCTTTTCCGAGGACTTCCGTGTTCGCGCGTAAGTATTCGGGGGGCGCCGGGGGGCGGGGAGAGGCGCGGCGGCGCGGGCGGCAGCAGCGGGGAACAGGGGGGAGCCCTCTCTCTCTCCCTCTCCCCCCCACTCCCCGCCGCAACCCCCCGCGCTGCCACGGCGACCCCCGAACTTTTTTCGCCCGAACACGGAATTCCTCGCGAAGTTCGGTGTCCGGGCGAAAAGGGGCGGAGCCGAACACGTTCGCTCATCTTTAGTCTTGCCCTATCTTTTGACGAAATACGCAGAAAGCTCCCATAGACTCCTATAAAAGGGAAAAAAAGGGAGGGGGGGGGAGTTACCCTGCGCACAACGATGGGAAAAGAATATAGCTTGTTCTAATTAAGCATTATTAGACATTCCGAGCATTTTATAGCAATCGATGGTCTTCATCACTTTGCTTTAGCGTATTTTCTTGCAGCAGCCGCCTGTGTGAATGGCATGAACTACGCTAATTAACATCGGGAATCAATGCCAGCAATTCTTCATTCATGCGATTATACAGCGGGTGAACATATAAACGCATATAGTCATGTGAATAAGGCCTTAGGCCTCCTTCACACGAGCGTGATATGCACGCACGCCATATAACTTAGAAGAATCGCGGCTAATAGAACCAATGCATTGTTATGAAAACGTTTAGATGGGAGAATGTTAAGCACGTAAAAAAAACCCGTAACTAAAATTCTTGTGAAATTGCTGTGTGAAAAGATAGCAGCCGATCTATCTTTGGTGCACAAAGTGCAGAAGCCTCCATAGACTCCTATGGAGACAAAACCACAGAAAAAAACTGTGCCAAAAACAAGGAATTGCCCTGTAGCAGGGAGAGCGGGAGCGGGGCTACAAAGAGAGGGCGGGGCTAGAGGGGCTCTACCAGTGATTTCCCCATAGCAAAGAGAGAGGGCAGGGCTAGAGGGTGGTTCCCTCTAGCCCTGCCCTCTCTCTCCCCTCTCAGGGAAGCCCTATAGCCACTTCCACTCCATCTTCCCACTACAGGGGAATCACTCCATAGTGAGAAGAGAGAGAGAGATGAAGGAAAGCATCGGGGAAACCTCCTTCTCTGCGGGGCTTCCCTTCATCTCAGTGGGGCTAGAGGGATATCCCCTGCAGCGGTGAGACAGGGGTTAACCTGCAGGGAAAACTAAGGAAATCCCCAGCAGCTGGGGAATCCCTTATTCTCCCCTGAAGGCGAACCCGGTCTCACTACTCCTAAGAATATACCTCTAGCCCTGCTGAGATGAAGGGAAGCCCCCCCCCAGAGAAGGGGTTTCCCGAAGCTGGAGAATCCCTTATTCTCCCCTGCAGGCGAACCCGGTCTCACTACTGCTATGAATATACCTCTAGCCCTGCTGAGATGAAGGGAAGCCCCCCAGAGAGGGGGTTTCCCGAGGCTTTCCTTCACCTCTCTCTCTCTCTCTCTCCTCCCGCAGCTGCAGTACTTTTTTAAAGCACCAAGCAACTCCCAATAGTGTGAATGGGCAATTTCACTGCTAATTAAGCTCCTGTCTTGATAATGGCAAATCGTCCATTCACGCAGTTAACCGTAATTTTTTTGCGCGGCTAACTTCGGCGTGAATTTCACGCTTGTGTGAATGAGCCATTAAAATCATTTTTAATGGTAATGAGCAACATCTCCATAAAACTCCTTAAAACTCTTGATGCCACAGTATAAGGCCTCTTCACGTAAGCGTATAAATATTTACGTGTGGCTGCTTATTTGCGGAATGATCAATGCTTTGGCATATTTTATTGTGGTTTTGCACCTGCAAAGCCTGTTCATTTGCGTGCGGATAATAAAAATGCGCCAATTGAAATAACTAATTAATCTAATTAGTTCCAAATGTGTTCTTTTTCCTGCAGAATTACGCAGTATTTCATGGATATTTTGCTCGCGTTTGCGCACCCCTATCGACTTCTATGGGAACTTTGGGTGCACAAATGCGCAAGAAAATAGAGCATGCTGCTTTTTTTTGTGTAACCGAAATGCGCAGGAAAATATGTAGATTGAATGAACCCAATGAAATCAATGGGCTCTATTTTCTCCGTATCACACGTGCAAGTTTTGCATGCACAAATACACCCGTGTGAAGGGGGTTGGTTTCAACATTCTAGTGGCTTACATCTCTTCCCCATCTTCTACTTTATTGTATGACAATTCTTTTAGGGCAGCTTCACACAGGCGTATGCGTTTTTTGGTGCAACATATTTGCATTATGAACAAGTTTTTTTTTTTGTGCGCGCGTATTTTAATGTACTTTTCGCGCTCACAGAGCTCGTTTATTTACGTGTGGCAGATGAACACTCCTTGATTTAAATGGATATTTAATCTAATGTGTTCCAGATGTGTTATTTTTTTTAACTGAATTGCGCATCTAGGAGTGCATTCCGCACTGCCATAGACTTCTATGGGGACCCTCTGTGCACAAATACGCACAAAAATAGAGCAGGTTTTATTTTTTTGCGCATGCAAAATCTGTCAATGAATGGGTTCTCTTCTCCGCATATGGCGCGTGTCAATTTTCGGCAAGCAAAACTAAGTGCAAATACGCTCGTGTGAAGCATGGCTTAAAATGTGCTTTTGTGGATACATTTATCACCTCTGCTACACTTATCCGTCCGGGGTTAGAATCTTTCCCTGACTTAATTTTGTCTCTGGTAGCTAGAAATCCTGTAATAGAAGATGAGAGCTGCGAGAAAGCCAACAATATTTCGCTCAGGTGAGAGGCGTCTCCTGCCAGTCGCTGCTGCACGTTGATGCACAGAGCAATTAGATATCTGTAAATCTAATGAGATCCCAGAGGGGGAGCTAGAGGCCTGCAGGAGACACTGGTGCTGCACGCAGCTGCTCCACCAGGATGCACCACTGGGGTCCAGAGACTCGCTAGTACAAACAATTTGCACTCTATAAATAAATGGTGCAGTCAGAGGGAGGACATCTGTTTTCCCAAACACTGAAATCCCTCATCTCTTGCTTTGGCCGGAGAACGGTTTGCTTACTATAGTCATGACGAAAAATCTATGACATAAGCTTCTTGCATGTTATATATATAGGGCATATAGTAGTATGTTCTAGTAGTCAGGTGCACACAACTCGTTATCTGATTTCATAACCTTTTTCTGTATGAGGATCATTCACATAGTACAGATTTTGATGCACTTGGGTGGTGAAGAAGTGAAAAAATGAGAATTGTAAGAGTGCATTCACACAGCTGTATGTGTATTTCGAGCAGAAATATGCTGATATCTTGCGTTTTTTTTAATGCTACTAGAGTTCACAGAAAAGTGTACCGTCTTAAGAATCAATATATATATATAAACTCTAATTGATAAATATTTTAAAAAGCCTAACTGCACCCTAAAGCATCCCAAACACTAATCTAATGATGGAATAGTGGGGTAACTGCCCCGAAAATGGTGACCCTGCACAGGAACCTAACCTATATCATCCTATCTTTCCCTTAATAAAAAACGGAAGGTAAAAAAGGAGATAACCCACATCCAGGGTCAGGAGAAAAGGAGATCTGATCCAAAAAGTAGATATTTGATTAAAAAAAATTTTAATTTTGGTTGTTATGCAACTAGTACCGTGTTTCCCTGAAAATAAGACAGTGTCTTATATTAATTTTTGTTCAAAAAGGTTTAACTTTTTACATGTATAGCTGCCTGGACATTATTTAAATTGACTTTTTAAAATAACTGTTAGCAGGCTTAATTTTGGAGTAGGGCTTATATTTCAAGCATCCTCAGAAAGCCTGAAAAATCATTTTGCATCTTCAAAAATTCTGGAAAATCGTGCTATGTCTTATTTTCAGGGTATGTCTTATTTTCAGGGAAACAGGGTACATTCAGCAAGCATATTTGGATATAAGGAGTTTACCGTTTGTATGAATGGGTGTCATGGGTATCATTCTAAAAGATATTTTCTATTTCTCATATCTTGGTCGTTGAATGTACTAGCCTTACGATTTGTGCATAGAAAGAGTACAGTAAAGCGACCATTGTGCAAATACGCAACGCCCACTACATAAGTGCATTTATGCCAGTGTGGCACCAGTCTAAGACTTCCTTCAAGCATAGACGTTCTGTTGTCTCTGCCTGGCTAGTAAAAAACGCCATGAAATTCATGCATTTTTATAAGCTTTATAGTTTTTTTTTTCTCCTATAGCAAGTCCAAGGAGGTAATGTTTCTCCTTGTGGAGAGGACCACAATGGTGTAAGCAGTCTTATAGGCCATGCAATGCCACCTGGGAAAAAGTTATGCAAATGAGTGATGGAATAATCCTCTACGGCTCTACCTATTATATTTATTATAGAAGCCTATGGGAGGTGTGCAAATGCACACACAATGTACACAGAGATGCGCAATAGAACTCATTAGGCTAAATGGCAATTTAAATCAGGGCATGTTTGTCTGCTGCGCACAAATGAACTTGCTGTGCAAACGCAAAAAATACAGTACAATGCAGTGATATGCAAGCAAAAAAAGTCCCAGACACAGTGCAAATATGTTGCTCTGAGGGCTCAGTCACACGGGCTTTTTTTGGCACGATTTTTTGTGCGCATGAATTCATAATTGGGTGAGTGAGTGCTGCCTCTGATTGGCTGAGTGCTGGGACCAATCAGAGGCAGCTCTCAGCTGTCATTCAATAGCTGAGAGTTGCCTCTGATTGGTTACAATGCTCAGCCAATCAGAGGCAGCCCATTCAGCAGGCAGGGATTTTAAATCGTCGCCTGCTGAATTTTACTGAAAGCAGTTCAGGAGAAGAGCCGGGTGGACGCAGCTGAGCCCCGGCAGCTGCAGAGAGGTGAGTATAGATTTTTTTTAATTTTTACACTTTTTTAGAATGGTTTTCAGGGAAGGGCTTATATTCCCTTCCCCGAAAATTAATACAGCGCTTGCCAGCAGCCCATTGCTTTCAAAGGAGGCGGCTGTATTGCCGGCTCCATTGAATTCAATAGGAGAACATTGTTCTCCTCTGCCACAGCTGTAACAGCTGTGGCAGAGGAGAATGATCTTTAGTATATGTTCTCAATGGGGTCGGTGCTGCTGCCGTCGGCCCCATTGAGTGCACATACACAGAACACAACAATTTGCCGCAGAACGCAGTTACATGCGTTCTGCGAATTGTTGTGTCCTATAATTTTCGCCGGATGCGTTTCTGCGCATGAAAAAGTCGCACATGTGTGCAAAGCATTGGGTCTATATAGATGCGGATCGCAAACGCAGCTGTCATATGGGCGTACAAACGCCCGTGTGACTGAGTCCTGAGGAGTGCGCAAAAATGCATATGCCCATCTGAAGGAGCCCTTAATGTACTTTTTACGTGCACAAATTGTATACGAAAAAAACCGCAACCATGCTCCCGTTCATTGAAATGGTCAATTAAGTTAAGTATTTCTATATCTGCTATTTTCATGGGCAAATGCGCAGGAAAATAAAGCATGCTGCATATTTTTTTGCACGAACGAAATACGTGCGAAATATGCTTATGTGGATGAACCCAATGAAATTGGGTTTTATTTAGAGATGAGCGAACGTACTCGTCCGAGCTTGATACTCGGGCGAATATTAGGGTGTTCGGGATGCTCGTTACTCGTAACGAGTACCACGCGGTGTTCGGGTTACTTTCAGTTTCCTCTCTGAGACGTTAGCGCGCTTTTCTGGCCAATTGAAAGACAGGGAAGGCATTACAACTTCCCCCTGTGACGTTCAAGCCCTATACCACCCCCTGCTGTGAGTGGCTGGGGAGATCTGATGTCACCCGAGTATAAAAATCGGCCCCTCCCGCGGCTCGCCTCAAATGCCTTGTGAGTTAGCTGAGGGACAGTGGTATCGTGCTGGAGCTGCTGTAGGGAGAGTGTTAGGAGTTAGTGTAGGCTTCAAGAACCCCAACGGTCCTTCTCAGGGCCACATCTAATAGTGTGCAGTACTGTGTTAGCACTGTATTTTTTATTTTTTTTTCAAAATTGGATCTGCAGAGCATTGCGCCCTGCAATAGGGACAGAAGTGGTGGTTAGGCAGGGAGAGTGTTAGCAGTGAGTGCAGGCTTCAAGAACCCCAACGGTCCTTTCTAGGGCCACATCTATCCGTGTGCAGTACTGTCCAGGCTGCTGTTAGCAGTGTTGCATATTTTTTTTTTTTTTCTCAAAACCGGCTGTGCAGACCATTGCACCCGGCATTAATACTACAGGGATAGAATTGTGTAGGCAGGGCCAGAAGACATACATTATTCATTGAATAGATGCAGTGTGGCTTTTCCTTTGAAAAACAAGGGAAAAAATTCTATTTCGCCTGCCTCTGACAGTCCTCGGGGCTCTGGGTACGTGTGTGCTGCGTGCAGAACGTTAAAAAAAATCAGACGCAGCCAGCTACGTTTTACTGCAGGCTTGCGCCAATTTTTTTCCTGCATGGGAAATCCCTGATCTGCTGTAGCGAATAACTTTGCATCACTGCAGTTCTGTGACACATTTGCAGGGCCACAACACAGTTATTAAACTTAGTAGTATTCATTGAATACACGCAGTGTGGCTTGTCCTTTGAAAAACAAGGGAAAAATTCTATTTTGGCTGCAGGCTTGCGCCAATTTTTTTCCTGCATGGGAAATCCCTGATCTGCTGTAGCGAATAACTTTGCATCACTGCAGTTCTGTGACACATTTGCAGGGCCACAACACAGTTATTAAACTTAGTAGTATTCATTGAATTCACGCAGTGTGGCTTGTCCTTTGAAAAACAAGGGAAAAAATTCTATTTTGGCTGCAGGCTTGCGCCAATTTTTTTCCTGCATGGGAAATCCCTGATCTGCTGTAGCGAATAACTTTGCATCACTGCAGTTCTGTGACACATTTGCAGGGCCACAACACAGTTATTAAACTTAGTAGTATTCATTGAATACACGCAGTGTGGCTTGTCCTTTGAAAAACAAGGGAAAAATTCTATTTTGGCTGCAGGCTTGCGCCAATTTTTTTCCTGCATGGGAAATCCCTGATCTGCTGTAGCGAATAACTTTGCATCACTGCAGTTCTGTGACACATTTGCAGGGCCACAACACAGTTATTAAACTTAGTAGTATTCATTGAATTCACGCAGTGTGGCTTGTCCTTTGAAAAACAAGGGAAAAAATTCTATTTTGGCTGCAGGCTTGCGCCAATTTTTTTCCTGCATGGGAAATCCCTGATCTGCTGTAGCGAATAACTTTGCATCACTGCAGTTCTGTGACACATTTGCAGGGCCACAACACAGTTATTAAACTTAGTAGTATTCATTGAATACACGCAGTGTGGCTTGTCCTTTGAAAAACAAGGGAAACAATTCTATTTTGGCTGCAGGCTTGCGCCAATTTTTTTCCAGCATGGGAAATCCCTGATCTGCTGGAGCGAATAACTTTGCATCACTGCAGTTCTGTGACACATTTGCAGGGCCACAACACAGTTATTAAACTTAGTAGTATTCATTGAATACACGCAGTGTGGCTTGTCCTTTGAAAAACAAGGGAAAAAATTCTATTTTGGCTGCAGGCTTGCGCCAATTTTTTTCCTGCATGGGAAATCCCTGATCTGCTGTAGCGAATAACTTTGCATCACTGCAGTTCTCTGACACATTTGCAGGGCCACAACACAGTTGTTAAACTTAGTAGTATTCATTGAATACACACAGTGTGGCTTGTCCTTTGAAAAACAAGGGAAAAAATTCTATTTTGGCTGCAGGCTTGCGCCAATTTCTTTCCTGGCTTGGAAATCACTGGTAATACAGCATGCTGAGGGGTAGGGGTAGGCCTAGAGGACGTGGACGCGGCCGAGGACGCGTAGGCCCAAGTGAGGGTGTGGGCACAGGCCGAGCTCCTGATCCCGGTGTGTCGCAGCCGACTGCTGCGCGATTAGGAGAGAGGCACATCCCCACATTCATCGCCCAATTAATGGGTCCACACGGGAGACCTTTATTAGAAAATGAGCAGTGTGAGCAGGTCCTGTCGTGGATGGCAGAAAGTGCTTCGAGCAAGCTATCATCCACCCAGAGTTCTGCGCCGTCCAGTGCTGCAAATCTGAATCCTCTGTCTGCTGCTCCTCCTTCCTCCCAGCCTCCTCACTCCACTACAATGACACATGCTCAAGAGCGGGAAGACTCCCAGGAACTGTTCTCGGGCCCCTGCTCAGATTGGGCAGCAGTGGTTCCTCTCCCACCAGAGGAGTTTATCGTCACTGATGCACAACCATTGGAAAGTTCCCGGGGTCCGGGGGATGAGGCTGGGGACTTCCGGCAACTGTCTCAAGACCTTTCAGTGGGTGAGGAGGACGATGACGATGAGACACAGTTGTCTTGCAGTGAGGTAGTAGTAAGGGCAGTAAGTCCGAGGGAGGAGCGCACAGAGGATTCGGAGGAAGAGCAGCAGGACGATGAGGTGACTGACCCCACCTGGTGTGCAACGCCTACTCAGGACAGGTCTTCAGAGGGGCAGGCAAGGGCAGCAGCAGGGCAGGTTGCAAGAGGTAGTGCGGTGGCCAGGGGTGGAGGCAGGGCCAGACCGAATAATCCACCAACTGTTTCCCAAAGCGCACCCTCGCGCCATGCCACCCTGCAGAGGCCGAGGTGCTCTAAGGTCTGGCAGTTTTTCACAGAGACGCCTGACGATCGACGAACAGTGGTGTGCAGACTTTGTTGCGCCAAGATCAGCCGGGGAGCCACCACCAACAGCCTCACCACCACCAGCATGCGCAGACATATGATGGCCAAGCACCCCACAAGGTGGGACGAAGGCCGTTCACCGCCTCCGGTTTGCACCGCTGCCTCTCCCCCTGTGCCCCAACCTGCCACTGAGATCCAACCCCCCTCTCAGGACACAGGCACTACCGTCTCCTGGCCTGCACCCACACCCTCACCTCCGCTGTCCTCGGCCCCATCCACCAATGTCTCGCACCGCACAGTCCAGCCGTCGCTAGCGCAAGTGTTGGAGCGCAAGCGCAAGTACGCCGCCACGCACCCGCACGCTCAATCGTTAACCGTCCACATAGCCAAATTTATCAGCCTTGAGATGCTGCCGTATAGGGTTGTGGAAACGGAGGCTTTCAAAGCTATGATGGCGGCGGCGGCCCCGCGCTACTCAGTTCCCAGTCGCCACTACTTTTCCCGATGTGCCGTCCCAGCCCTGCACGACCACGTCTCCCGCAACATTGTACGCGCCCTCACCAATGCGGTGAGTGGCAAGGTCCACTTAACTACGGACACGTGGACAAGCACAGGCGGGCAGGGCCACTACATCTCCCTGACGGCACATTGGGTGAATTTAGTGGAGGCTGGGACAGAGTCAGAGCCTGGGACCGCTCACGTCCTACCCACCCCCAGAATTGCGGGCCCCAGCTCGGTGGTGGTATGTTCGGCGGTGTATGCTTCCTCCACTAAAGCACCCTCCTCCTCCTCAACCTCTGTCTCGCAATCTAGATGTGTCAGCAGCAGCAGGACGTCGCCAGCAGTCGGTGTCGCGCGGCGTGGCAGCACAGCGGTGGGCAAGCGTCAGCAGGCCGTGCTGAAACTACGCGTTCAGGAGGAGGAGGAGGAGGAGCATGAGGAGGATGAGGAGGAGGGGGAAGAGACAGCTTGGCCCACTGCTGACGGTACCCATGCTGCTTGCCTGTCATCATTTCAGCGTGTATGGCCGGAGGAGGAGGAGGAGGAGGAGGAGGATCCTGAAAGTGATCTTCCTAGTGCGGACAGCCATGTGTTGCGTACAGGTACCCTGGCACACATGGCTGACTTCATGTTAGGATGCCTTTCTCGTGACCCTCGCGTTACACGCATTCTGGCCACTACGGATTACTGGGTGTACACACTGCTCGATCCACGGTATAAGGAGAGCCTTTGCACTCTCATTCCCGAAGAGGAAAGGGGTTCGAGAATGATGCTATACCACAGGGCGCTGGTGGACAAACTGATGGTAAACGTCCCATCCGACAGCGCTAGTGGCAGAAGGCGCAGTTCTGAAGGCCAGGTAGCAGGGGAGGCGCAGAGATCAGGCAGCATGTACAGCGCAGGCAGGGGAACATTCTCCAAGGCCTTTGCCAGCTTTATGGCTCCCCAGCAAGACTGTGTCACCGCTCCCCAGTCAAGGCTGAGTTGGCGGGAGCACTGTAAAAGGATGGTGAGGGAGTACGTAGCCGATCGCACGACCGTCCTCCGTGACGCCTCTGCCACCTACAACTACTGGGTGTCGAAGCTGGACACGTGGCCTGAACTAGCGCTGTATGCGCTGGAGGTGCTTGCTTGTCCTGCGGCTAGCGTCTTGTCGGAGAGGGTGTTTAGTGCGGCTGGGGGAATCATCACAGATAAGCGTACCCGCCTGTCAACCGACAGTGCCGACAGGCTAACACTCATCAAGATGAGCAAAGCCTGGATTTCCCCAGACTTCTCTTCTCCACCAGCGGACAGCAGCGATACCTAAGCAATACGTAGGCTGCACCCGCGGATGGAAGCTACGTTCTCTCTCACCATCCAAAACGGGGACATTTCTGCTTCATCAACCTGTGTATAATATTCCTCCTCCTCCTCCTGCTCCTCCTTCTGAAACCTCACGTAATCACGCTGAACGGGCAATTTTTCTTAGGGCCACAAGGCTCACTCATATAATTTTTCTAAAATTTTTTTATACGTTTCAATGCTCTTAAAAGCGTTGGAACTTTAACTTGAACCAATTTTTCGTTAAACTGGGCTGCCTACAGGCCTAGTTACCACTTAAGCCACATTAACCAAAGCGATTAATGGGTTTCACCTGCCATCTTGGTTGGGCATGGCCAATTTTTACTGAGGTACATTAGTACTGTTGGTACACCAATTTTTTTGGGCCCTCACCTACAGTGTAATCATAGCAATTTCTATGTTCTTCGCCTGCACTCATGGTACAGAAAGGTGTGTGGGGTTGGCCTACACTTTAGCTACATAAATGTAACTTGGGCCTTGGCTATACTGCAGCTACTGAAATGGAACTAAGACTGCGCTCCCACTATACTGCTGCTTCGGAATTGTTCCTGGGGCCTGTGTAGGCTGCTACTATTACTGAAATGGAACTAAGACTGCGCTCCTCCTATACTGCTGCTTCGGAATTGTTACTGGGGCCTGTCTTGAGTGCTACTATTACTGAAATGGAACTAATACTGTGCTCCCCCTATAATGCTGCTAGTGATATGTTAGTGGGGCCTGTCCTAATGCTACGGCTGAAATGTTACGAATTCTGGGCTCTGCCTATACCGCTGCTAATGGTATGTCTCTGGGGTGTGGAAACAGAGGCTTCCCAAAGACATGATGGCGGCGTGGCCATTTCCCACCAACACGGTTACTGTTAAGGTGCATATAACCACGGACACGTGGAGAGGACACGTAGTGCCTCAAAAACATCCCCCTCCTCCTCCAACAATGAAAACATTCTTGGCAAATGCCTTTGCATTGGTTCGTCTGGTGGCAGTCCAAGAATTTCACCTTTACCGACACAACGAGAGCCCCCACACCATCCCCCCGCCACGGCCCACTTAATCCTGGCCACATTCCGAAAACCAACAAAATACAACCGTGCTACTAGGTCCGCAGTCACCACCACATTACCACCAACGCGGTTACTGTTAAGGTACATATTACCAGTCTGACTGGGGCATACAGACACCTTGACAGAATGAATAGTGTGTGGCACATAGGTTCCCCATTGCTATGCCCACGTGTGCAGCTCCTGATGGAGGTGGCACAGGATTGGATTTCTCATTGCTTCTGTACAGCATTGTGGGCTATCGCCCCACCACTTTTATAGAGGGTCGCTGCCTAGCCGTGCCAACCCTCTGCAGTGTGTGCCTGCAGTTCCTCCTCATGGCAGACGCACTTATAAATAGACATGAGGGTGGTGTGGCATGAAGGCAGCTGAAGGCTGCACAGGGACAGTTTGGTGTGCGCTGTGGACACTGTGTCGTGCAGGGGGGAGGGGGGTTGGGCAGCATGTAACCCAGGAGAAGTGGCAGCGGAGTGTCATGCAGGCAGTGATTGTGCTTTGTTGGAGGTAGTGTGGTGCTTAGCTAAGGTATGCCATGCTAATGAGGGCTTTTCAGAAGTAAAAGTTGTTGGGAGGGGGGGGGCCCCACTCTTGCCGGTATTGTGGCTTAATAGTGGGACCTGTGAACTTGAGATGCAGCCCAACATGTAGCCCCTCGCCTGCCCTATCCGTTTCTGTGTCATTCCCATCACTTTCTTGAATTGCCCAGATTTTCACACATGAAAACCTTAGCGAGCATCGGCGAAATACAAAAATGCTCCGGTCGCCCATTGACTTCAATGGGATTCGTTACTCGAAACGAACTCTCGAGCATCGCGATAAATTCGTCCCAAGTAACGAGCACCCGAGCATTTTGGTGCTCGCTCATCTCTAGTTTTATTCATTGCGAATAGCATGCACAAGACACTGTACAAGTATGTTCCCCAGAAGATCCACAAATCTGGAGCAAAGCTTGCATGTGATACCTGCATACGGTAGATGCCACAGATTTTGTCGCAAGCTTCTCCCTGCTTATTAGAAGGAGTAAAATCTGCAGTATGAGGGCTCTTTCACACGAGCATATATCAGCCCGCTGATTTAACGATCAGCCGTTATAAGCTATGATCTGATGCATTGGATTCCAATGCATAAGATCACACGGTCGTATTCACGGGGCGTAAAAGCGCCACCTGGTCAATGTAGCGCCGGGCTCTTTTACGTCGGGCTCGAAATATAGTCCTGGAACTATATTTCGGGCCGGAATACATTAGCCGCTGCATGGGCTCCTAAGGGAGCCAATGACAGCGGCTGGAGAAGGGAGGTGGGAGGGAGTTTAGCAGTGTGACTGCTGAACTCACTCCCCCTTCTCTCCTCCCCTCCGGCTGTTTGCAATAGGAGGGGGGTGGCTGCAGACAAGGGGTGGGAAGGGGGCATAGCTTACTCCCGCGCCTGCCCCACCCCCTCCCATTGCAAACAGCCAGAGGGGAGGAGAGAGGAGGTGAGCCGGCGAGGGGGAGGGAAGAGGAAGGTGGAACGGCATGGTGACCTTGGCGTATATGCGCCGGGGCCCATGCCATGAGAACGGGTGCACAAACGTTAGAGTTGTGCGCCTGTTCACGCGTTTTTATTCCTAAGATCGTAGCGTATATCGGCCGGTCGTGAAAATGGCGGCTGATATACGCTTGTGTGAAAGAGCCCTAAATTGACATGTTGTGGATGTAAAATCAGCACCGCAGATCCAATATGCTGCATGTTTTTTTCTAACGCTTGTTAATGAGATTTCGTGAACTCTCTTCCATGTTGCTCGTACAGTAAAATGCTGCGGATTTCATTAGGAAAAACCAGTGCAGGAAACATACATTTACGCTCCATATGAACATACCCTGTCCTGAATGGGATGGGGTTCTGATTGTCTCATTATCACTTTATTCCCTTCTGCATGCATCTCATTAGCATATGAGCATTCAATACAGGTATCAGTATTAACAGTTCTCACCATATTCAGGGTTGTTAATGAACGGAGCCGCCCTGAATATTCATGTGTTAATGAGCACGGTCACAAAGGACATTACGGTGAAAATAAGCAAACCGACTTGCCAAATTCAGGCTTGACTTTTGAAAGTCATAGACTTTTTTTTATACTGCACGATTCTTGTCTGCACGAGCGAACGAGCTGGTGACATCATCACCATCTCGTTAGCGTTCGTGCATCCTGTTTGGACAGGCAGATTCATTGTTGATTCGTTCAACGAAAATCGTTCCGGTGTTCACATTCGCCATGCGCAATACCAAACGAGAAGTGTTTAAATGGAATGACAAGTGAACGAGTCAACGATGAAGAGAAGCGCGCAATTCTCATTTGTCCTTCAGTCGCTGGCTCGCGCTTAGACGGAATGATTACCGCTCACTTTCGATAGTTTGAACAACTTTTTAAATAACCATTCCATCTAACAGCACCCTTGGTATCAGTTGTTAACACAGCAGAGCTTGTACCCAACTGTCTCCCAAAACTCCCAGCAAAATCAGCTAAGGTTGTGTACAACTAGAGTGTCCAACTGCAGAGGTCACTACAAGAGAAATATAATACACATGGCAACTAAACAAATGTATACATCCATGTAATACAACTTGCGGCCAGGTCCGCCATGGCAGGAGATGACACTTATCAGAGGAGGACATCCCTCTGACATCCATATGACATATGGTAAGGGTGGCTTTCCACGGGATTATTGTTCAGCACATAAGTGCCCAACACTCATCCCAAGACTTATCAAATCTGTGCTTTCACAGGAGCGAAAATCATTCAGTAAATATAGATCGGGCTCATTGGAGATCTCTTCAGGCCACCCACCTCCACTCACAGTGAACAGGCAGTCTGGCTGTTTACACTGAGCAAGAATTCTCCTCCAACCTTGTCGAGGCGGGACAACTACCACTGAAAATCGCTTGTTTGAGTGATCTCTTTGGCTGATAGTTGTCCCATCTAAACCCCCCTTAGTGAGACAATCCTATAATGCTAGGATCTACTAATGTTAGTTCGATTTTGCAAACTAAACCTATAGGTTCATGCTCCAATAACTGGCGCAGGTGAAGAATAAACTGAAAAATGTGTGATCAGACTAGGCTGAATTTCTCAATAAGCTGTGAAAAAGAAACAGTACTTCTCCTAACTGCAGAGAAGAAGGTTACGGTGGGAAATGAGAAGGAAAAAAGTACAATTGTACAAGTAGCAATGCAGTAAGAACATCTTTGGATGCAATGACCTTTTCATTACCAGTATGTTCTTTAACAATCTTAGCACTATCTATAGACCTGGAAATCTACAGATGGAGTATATACTGTATAGAAATGGTTGGGGTGTATGGTAAAAATTGTGCTTCGTGCACCAATTCATGGTTCACTTCTTGGAATTTCTCAAATGTTGGCAAGTATGCATTAATTTCTGTGTTATGAAGCTGCCAAGAGGGGCATATGTATGACAAATAAAGGCTATATATGGCATCCCCCTACATGTGTGAATTTTAGCTTAGCCATTTTAGGTCAATTCTATAACTTAAATTAATCAAATCGCTCAAAATTTGTTCAGATGACCAAAAATGAGCGATAATCGTTAGATGTAAATGCGGCCATCATGCACTTTTCGTCTAAACGATGATTTCAAGGTAAACTTAAAATCCATCGTTCAGCTACAGAGAGATAAAGTGTCTCTCAATAGACGCATGCAGTATTCTCCATGGGAGCCAGGAGAGTGTGTGATTAGTCGGGCTCTGCAAAGAGCTCCTGCAGGCCCTTTTACATGCAAATGAAGATAATAAAGTGTTAATGGTAATTAGTGGCCATTAATGCTTTATGCAAAAAGACTGCTAAAACATTCAATCGTTTGAAAGATTATCTTTGCATGTAAATGGGCCTTAACACAGAGACTCCTTACACAGTTAGGCTGCCTGTCCATGGGCGTTGCGGTATCCCGCACGGATCTCCGTTACGGGAGCCGCTGCCTGGAAGCAGGAGCCGGCAGATGGATCTCCGCTCTTAGCCTTATCTAATAGATAGATTGACCGCGGAGGGGCGCAGAGAACCGTGGCAAATCGCAGTATGCTGCAATTTGCCAGCCGCGAGCGGAGAATCGCAATGATTATCGCCGCGGGGAACGCAATTCAAACTCGTCCATGGACAGGCAGCCTTATAGAGCAGAAGTTAAAACAAATGACTTAGATATCCTTTATGCTATGAATTCAATGCTAGTTTCGGGTGACAAAACACACCAACTGCGCTCCGTGAGCAATTCCTCATACAGTCAGTAATGAACTCACTGGCTCAGACTTACTAATACATAAGGGGACCAATTCCAATGGGCCATCAAATTGCAATACTAATTGGTTTCGGGATGGCTATTTTAAGTTGAAAATATTCTAACCTGAGTCCATAATTCTATGGACAACTAGTAATAGGTTCCAATGTCAACCACAACATGCAAGTCCTGATACATAAAAGTAATAGAAAACTACTGGAAGATGTAAATCAATTACTATGTAGGGGGCAGGAGCTTCCTTTTGGTCCTGTATTGTATACAAAGTGTATATTACATGTGCTGTTGGGATCTGTAGTTCTAAGCTTCCTAGCAGCACAGACCTCACAGGTTTAATTGATTGAGCTGACTGGGTGTGTTACTTCCTGCTAGCCAATCCCCTGGGTTTGTGCTCACATATAAACCCAGCTCCTGATCAGTCTGAAACTAGTCTTGTACTGTTTGGATGTATCTGTGACATGTGTCCTGTTACTTGTTCTCTGTTCTGTTGCAGCTTGCTGTGTGATCTGTGCCTTGTGGTTCATATCCATTTGTACGTTTATTTTGTGTCAGTTTGGTCTGCTGAGTTTGTTTGCTATGTCTGTGCTAGGTTGGCCCCTAGGGCCCTCTAGTAGATGTGTCTTGCTAGTATAGGGACTGCAAGATACGAGGGGCCTTGCCGGGTCTTGCAGCTTAAGTTCATTGGCCAATGTACGAACTAACACCTCGCATTTATATTCAGCTTATCATCTGCAATTAGTGTTTGCATTTTGGCTGCTGTATGCTGTGTATTCTGGCGCTGTGTGTCCTGTGGTTCAGTCCCTGTCATGTGGCATGTGAATGCATCCCATTCTGGTGCGTTGCTCCTAGGAGCAGCTAGGGCCCTGATCCAAAGACCGCTGGGCTGCCCTTATTGGGGCAACGTCCCCGCTTAGGTAGGGCCATGTCATTCCTTCCTCGTAGCACAGGGTCAGTTTGCCAGAAACCCGTGTGCGTACCCTAGTCCTCTCTTTGGTTGCGATCATGTGGGCCCCGTGCTCACTTTGCCCACACGATCGTAACAATGTACCAGACAAAAGAGATGGAGCCACCCTTGCCCAATGTCAAAAGGAACAGTGTAACATTATAGTTCCATCCCATTCGCCTAAATAGGCTTCAGTGGTCTGACTAGATATTCTACTTAGTAGAGTCTTTGGGGCTCCCAGTCTTCACCCCTTGCCCCCAACCCCTCACAGGGGCTGGATTTGGTAGAAAGGAGCCCTCTGGTTACATCCACAGATCGACTGCTGACCACTGAGCAGACAGGAAGAGCCACACGTTTGCTCCTGGTTTTCCGCCACAGGAATACGTGATTTGTGAAGGCACTCTAGAAGGTGTACTTTAAAAAAAAACTGTCATGCAGGTACAAATGTAGAACAAGGACGAAGTGACAGAAGATTGAGGAATACGACAACAGAGATGGTGAAACCAGAATTCCCTAGTTTTATTTTTAGCAAGAGATATTATTTTTTTCCATTCAGCATAATAGACGAGATTAACAACTTTTACAGTAGACTGTTACAAAGTAATATCGCTGTTTGTACAAAGACTTACTGAACTGGAATTACAAAATAAATTTAGCAGATTGTTTCTTCCATACAAAGCTTCAGTAACACGGATCATATAAGACATAACAATCAGTCTCGGTTCATAACAAAATATAACTTCACTTATAATGGAACCCGCTTCTAATAAAATAAGTGCGTTATGAAGTGTTTTACTCATCCACAAACACTAGGAACTGCAGTCATAAATAATGTCCTGAGTCTTAAAAAGAAGACCAAGAATATCTAACTTGCTATTCCAAGGAACTCATCACCACAAACCTCTAGTCTTGCTCAGAATTACTGTCCTTTATTGATCGGCCTGGCTTTTCCTTGATGAGACATAGTAGGTCCATACAGTGAGTAGTCAGTGACTCAATAACGAACTTTCCTCTAACTACACTTTCTTGGGATATTAGCGCAGTCTGTCGGATTCTGCTATACAATCCTATTTCTATTGGTTAAGTCGTGTTGTATACTTGGGTTGCCAGTATACTTAGTACACCAAAGTATTATTGGCAACCCATTCTGTTTTATAGTTTTTACCATCTGAAGATGCAACTCCCAGTGTGACCTTAACCATAATAAGGACATGCTGAGAGGTATATGTGGATGCAGTGGATCTTACATGTGAACAAAAAACTGATGTTTTGCAATCAGAGACAGAATACATAATGACACTCAGTAACTCGCAGGTGACATTCTTACTTTTCTTCTCCATCTGCTCCAACTTCTCCAGCTATTTCTTGACTCTGCAACATCTTCGGCTCCTCTGAAAATAATAGCATCAGACACTGTGTCACCTGAAGGTAGTGCCACTCACTGTGTCCTAAGAAATAAACAATAATCTACACTGTGCCCTGATGTAAGCTATGCTACATATTGTGCCCCTAGAAATAAATGATAATCTACCATATGCCCCCTGTAATAAATTATACTACACTCCACGCCCTTTATAATAAATTATACTACACACCGTGTCCCCAGAAATTATCTTCTGTTCTTTGCTTTCCTGGGTTGAACCATCTTGAAGACTTCCTCCAGGCACAACTCTGTACCCATCCTGCTGCTACCTCCAATGTCCCTCACAAAGTGATAATCCCCCCTTTGTGGCTCCATGGGATTTTGGTACCCCAGCCCCCATAGTAATTACACATTCACCATGTGGCTCCCACAATAATCAGGCATCCCCTTGTGGCCCCCATGGTGAGCAATGTAGTCTGTGTGTAAGAAACAAGCTATAATGTAAAAGTAAAAGGACATCAGACCTCCTTTTATCCACTTCACAAGTCTGCCACTGCCCTCCATGTATTTCTAAATTCACCTATCACCAGAAACTTGCCTTCTGCCTCCTGTGCACCTCCAAAAGCATCCTAGAGCCCCATGTGCTTTTCCCATTCTCCCCCAATCCAGAAACTTACTGGGCAACCTACTAGCATCCCACTGCCCCCATGTGCATTTAAAGGGGTTGTACCAAAATCACAAGTCATGCCCTATCCATAAGATGACTGCAACGACTAATCTGAGTGGATGACACCACGGGGATTGCACGATGGTTGTCACGGGTGGCTCTGTAATCCCTCCCGACAGTTGCGATAATGGTGCTCTGCTCAGCTGCTGCACAGTGGCAAGAATAACATGTAAGGACACATTTAAAATAAAGAATTGTTTTGTCACGGGTGACGCCAGCACTCCAACCTGAACTCCCAAGTGCAGTGGTGGTGAAATAACTTGAGATGAGTCCAGTAACTTGTAGTAGTAAACTGGGAGCATGCAGGTTTATTAAAGCTTTTGTGAATACAGATGAAATACAATTAACTTGTTGCAGCATTAAGAATGTAGCAGAGTCGGCAAGGATGCAGTGATTAAACACGTTGAAAATAGTAGGTTTGGTGTTTTAAACAACAATCTCTTCAACGCTCTCTCTCTCTATTCTCCTAGGGGTGACTCAGTAATGTTTTCCCCTCAGTATTGGTGAGCTGATGGGCTTACTGGAAGTGTATGCTGCGGGTGTTGGATGATAGTTGAAAAGGGCCCCTGAACTATTCCTGGCTTTGAATTCACCGGGTAGTTTAACTCACTGTTTGTGGGATGCTGGCCTCCAACTCAGATCTCCTCACTGCAGGATGGACAAGGGAGCTGAAAGGGACCCCGCTAGCCTTGCTGACTTTGTGAAACACTGCCCAGATGACTGACTTGCTAACACACCTCTGCTCCAACCACGACTCACTGCTCCCTTTCTCCTCCGACTGCTCTCCTCCCTCTTCCCTCTCTCTGCTCTGACTCCACCTTCACTTCCTCTCTTGCTTCCCGCACTTTTTCTCCTCTCCACCCACTCTGCATAGGGACTCATGTTAAGGTTTCCTAACCCGGACTCACTCACCAATTTGTGGAGGCATGATAGACAGCCAATAGGTAACCAGCTATTGCCAGCACTAAGCTCTGAGCTTAGTTGGGGAGAAACAGGGTTTCTCTGATGCGAGGCACCTTCTATGCATAGACAAGGGTGACAGTTCAAAAGTTGATGTGACCATTCTGTGGGACCCTCCGGGCCACTAAATATCTACAGGTTAAGAAATAACTTATTGATTGGCAGGGGTCTCACCCCTGAATTAAAGTCTTGTGTCGCTTTTAGCACCCCTGTATCAAGGAGCAGATTAAATGGAGCAGTAGTGGTGCAAGCGCACTGGTGTTTCTTTCACTTTCAATGGCACTGCGGATATACCTGAGTGGCTGCAGCTCAGCCATTTCTGTTAGCCCTATTGAAATGATGCTGCGAGGTCACTTATTTTGTGTAAAATGTCCAGGGCACATATTTGTGTAAAATGTTAAACATATAATTATAGTGACCCTTCAACATTTATGATGAAAACTAAAATCAACCACCTAGAAGGACTTGTTGGAATGGAATGAAACTTTCTCTGTGTGATTGTAACATTTATATAACTAAGTGATTACAATATCAGAGCAGATGGAGAATTTAATGTGGAAAACTGAACACTTAAAGGGAGGCTCTAGTACCCTGTTGTATGGCCTCTTCCTTGGATACAAGATGTGATACGGGCAGGCATGGAGGCTCTGGTACCCTGTTGTACTGCCTCTAGCTTGGATGTAAGATGTGATACGGGTGGGCATGGAGGCTCTGGTACCCTGTAGTGCCAAATCTAGTTTGGATGCAAGATTTGTTAAGGACGGGCATGGAGGCTCTAGTATATTGTTTGGTCGCCTCCAGCTTGGATGGAAACTGTGATACGGGCATGTATGGAGCCATACAGGTTCCATATCAGTCCACATTAGCTGTAATTGAGCCTCTGGATCATGCAAACCCCTGGGCTGTCAAAGGTAGGATCCCAAATGGTCCTATACATGTTCTGGAGTAACCAAGGCCAGTCAGCTGCTGCAAAAGCTAATAAAGTCTTGGGGTGCATTAAAAGAGGTATAGGGGCGAGGGCCGAGAACATTATCCTCCCACTATATAAGGCACGTGTCAGACCCCACATGGAATACTGTGTAGAGTTCTGGTCACCGGTGCTCAGGAAAGATGTTACAGTGCTTGAGGGGGTTCAAAAAAGGGCAACTAAACTAATACATGGAATGAAGGCACTGGAATACCCAGAGAGGCTATCCAAATTGGGATTATTCACCCTGGAAAAAAGACGGCCAAGAGGTGATCAAATAACTATGTATAAGTACATGAGGGGACAATACAAGGATCTCTCCTATGATCTGTTTATACCCAGGACTGCGACGGTAACAAGAGGGCATCTGCTACGTCTAGAAGAAAGCAGGTTTCATTGCCAACACAGAAAAGGGTTCTTTACTGTAAGAGCAGTGAGACTGTGGAACTCTCTGCCTGAGGATGTGGTGATGGCAAAATCCATAGAGGAGTTTAAAAGGGGACTTGATGTCTTTCTAGAGTGGAAGGATATTGCAGGATATAAATCTTAGGTTAATTGTTAATCCATGTATACAGGAAGGTAGGAACTATTAGGGGTTGATCTAGGAATTAGTCTGATTGCCAATAGGGAGTCGGGAAGGAATTTTCCCCCAAAAGGGCTAATTGGCTCCTGCCTCTTGGGTTCTTTTGCCTTCCTCTGGATCAACAACATAGGAGGATAAACAGGCTGGATGGACATTGTCTTCATTTAGCCTCACATACTATGTGACTGTGTTATTGGCGATTAATCTAGCGCCCAGAAAGGGAAAGGAAGTATGACAATGTTGTGGAGACATTCCTCTGACCCCCTTGTGCGTCCAAGCATTATCCTGCTGGAAAACGCCTCTTGGAAGCTGCCATGAGAGGAACACATGTGACTGCAGGATGTCCTGAACATATCGCTGAGCTGTCATTGTCCCTCGTACCATTACTAGGGGTGACTGACTGTTGTATGTGATGCCCCCCCCCACACCATCACACTAGCAGTGGGGGCAATGTGCTGCTCCACAGCAAAGGCAGGATCAAGGCGCTCACCCAAAGGTCTCTAGACACTAACATGGCCATCGTCAGTGCCCAAACTAAACCTGGATTCTTTGCTGAAGACAACCTGCAAACGGAGGCGCTATTCAATGGGTGTCAAATGCAGTACACATAATGGGCACTAGTGACCAAATGTCCTTCAGCCAAGTGCCTGAAAATAGTTTAGACAGACACAAGTTCCTGTCACGCAATCAGACAAACCTCTCTACTGGTGGTCTTTTGAGAGCACCCTGATCCCAGTTGACTTGTGTGTATGCCATCACGTATCCACTGATCCCTGCACCTTCCAACAGTGTGGTCAGGATGGCCCAGGTGGAGGGCAATTTGTTGATATGACCATCCAACTTTTCACATTTTAATAATGGGCCGATTCTAAAAAATCGCAGTGATATCGCAGCATAAAAGCCCCTATATGGATGAGTGTCCAAGCCTGAATGTGGGTTTACTGATGCGAACTCAGAGCATCATGGGGATCACTAGACTTACACTTGGACCGCCACACTAGTCTGTATTACAAGTGCATAAATAAGCCCGTAATATACTAGTCTGAAATAGGGTTTGCATTATCTGCTGTTATGTATTGATTTAATCCAATATATAGGGGCTTCTCACGCCTTTCTCTATGTAAGTCCACCCAACCAATCCTTGGTGATAACAGGGCCTCACCAGCAAACAAATACTACCACTCAGTGTCAAATATTACCATGTAGCACCCATATCACCCCCATCATGCAGAGCACATACTATTAGCCCCTATCTGAAATACCACAGTGCAACACAAAATATTGTACCTGCATCTCCATTACTACAGTGCAGCAAAAAATATTTCCCCAACAGCACCAAACAAGTACCAAAGTGCAGCATGTGCCCCCCCTTCTCATCTTTCCCCCACCTTCAGCAGCATTTTACCCCCTAACCATCCCTCACCCACTGACATTGACATTGTTCCCTCCACATGTGATGCTGGAGGTGCAGGGAGAGCTCTATTGGCTTCTTCCTTCCCTCCTTTGCAGACTGCGTTGAGCTATATAGTGAAGGACCTCTGGTGGTCATGTGACTGATGTCACCACAGGTCCTTCATCCATTCAACAAGTCATATTTTCAGGATACCCTATAGAGAAAACACCTGTGGCAATTCCGTGGCACTGAAAATAACTATATCACCTGTGCAATACTAAGGGAATTCTGAAAATAACTTATTGGGGATCAATTACAGTATATGACATGTAGAGTGCCTGTATATACAGGTAACTGGTATCTACTATATGGTTACTGTATGGTGGTATCATGCAATATCTTATCATAGTTCCTAATTCATAACCACAACCGTTATTTTCATGGCCATGCCTACAAATAGAATGCTAACTAGATGGCTGCAGCTCTTCTAGCCCTGCCTCTGCAGCTAGCTCTGATAACAATGTCTCAGACTCTATAGCTCTAGCACATTTTCTGGGGACTGGACCCCTACACTAATCCAATGCATGAGAATAAAGAAGCCATACGGACCCTCATAAGAAATGTATAAGAGGGATAAGCTGGGACATCAGTCAGTGTAAAGATAACATACTGTAGGTTATGAGAACAGGAAAGACAGTTCATTTTAGAGTTCAGGGCAAAGACATCAAAGTCGTAGACAGCTTTTTTCTACTTCAATCAATTATTAACAACAATGGATTTGGCAGTAAAAAGAAAGAACATGATGCAGATGTAATTGATAGAGCATGGATGAAAGACCTGGAAAACACTTTCAAATCGAATGATGTGTCAACTCAGACAAAGATCAAAATGTTATCTGCTTCTTAATAATGATCTTTATTTATATAGCGCCTGCATATACTGGACCCACTTTACAATTCAGAGAATACATGTACAGCCAAAATCACACATTACAGACGTAATAAACTAAATAGGAGTGAGGGACGGGCTTACAAGAGTTTATGTAGAAGTAAGGGGTGACACAAAAGGTAAAAGTGCTTGTTCTGCACAAAGCTTCATGCACAAGGCTGTGGATGTTAAGAATGAATCAGATTGTCTGGGGTAGCACATTCCAGAGAACTGGTGCAGCTCAAGGAGAGTCTTGGAGACAGGAGTCATAAATTCAGATTACAGAGGATGTTAATCCTAGATCCTTGGCAGAACAGAGAGCACAGGTGGGGTGGTAGATACAGTTAAAGGGGTGGTCTCGCGAAACAAAGTGGGGTTATACACTTCCGTATGGCCATATTAATGCACTTTGTAATGTACATTGTGCATTAAATATGAGCCATACAGAAGTTATTCCACTTACCTGCTCCGTTGCTAGCGTCCTCGTCTCCATGGTTCCGTCTAAATTCGCCGGCAGCTTGCTTTTTTAGACGCGCTTGCGCAGTCCGGTCTTCTGCATTCAGCACGAGCCGCTTCAGTGTGCTCCCCGCTACAGCTCTTCTGCGCATGCGCAGACGAGCTGTCACTGCTCGGGAGCGCGCTGGAGCGGCCATTCTGTACCTTCCTCTGTTAGAGGAAGGTGCAGAAACTGGAGCTGCCCAGCGGAGAAGCCCAGCCCAGCCCAGCCCAGCAGCCCCGAGAAGCGTCCCAGGTAAGTGATGGGTCGGGGGGGAGGGGGGCTGCCGCTGCGCCGGGCTGGCGCCGGGGGAACTAGCGCTGGGTCGGGGGGGGGGGGGCTGTCGCTGCGCCGGGGGGGCTGCCGATGTGATGGGGGAACTAGCGCTAGGCCGGGGGGGGCTGTCGCTGCGCCGGGGGGGCTGCCGCTGTGATGGGGGGGCTGTCGCTGCGCCGGGGGGGCTGCCGCTGTGATGGGGGAACTAGCGCTAGGCCGGGGGGGGGGGGCTTTCGCTGCGCCGGGGGGGGCTGCCGCTGTGATGGGGGAACTAGCGCTAGGCCGGGGGGGCTGTCGCTGGGGGGGGGGGCCTGCGCCGGTTACCTTCTGCCTGGCGGTGGGTGACTGGTCGGCGGCTGCGGGGCGTCCGGTCGGCGGCTGCTTGGCGTCCGGTTGCCATGGAGACACAGCTGGCAGCGTCTCGGGAGCGCGCACGTCGGGCTGCAGCGAGCGACGGGGAAAGAGCCGGCGGCCATGTTGGGGAAACTTTTATAAGTTGCTGAAACGCTGGAACGGTAAGTACAAACCAGCTAGGAAAGTAATTTACAGGGGTAATTAGTAATGTATGTTTAATTAGGGGGACTGGGCAAAAAAAAAAATTCACTGCTTCCTCGAGACATCTCCTTTAATAGAATAGATATAGGTTGGTACATCACTTTGGAGAGCTTGGTGGGTGAGAGTGATTAGTATAAATTGCGTTCTATAGGGGACAGGCAAGCAGTGCAGTGTGTGGCACAAGGTGGAAGCATCGGTGTAGCAGTTGGACACAAAGATGAGCATTGCTACTGCATTCAGGATAGACTGGAGAGGGGAGAGTTTAGTGATTAGACTGATCTGTAGTGATTTACAGTAGGCAAGACGCGAATGGGTCAGGGCAACCATAGGAGTTTTTCGTCCTTTCCATCACTGCTGTAAGAAAAAAGTGGATTCTAGTGATGTTTTTAATGTTCAGGTTGCATATGCATGCAAGTGATTCAATTTAAGGAGTAAAAATATAGGTGGAACATAACCCTAAGACATGCTAAGAGATGTGCTAGTATTACTAAAATGGAAATATCAGGCTTAGGTCAGTTAGTAGATGGCGGAAACACAAAAAGTACAATTTTTGAAGGATTCGGTTTCAGATAGAGAGAGGACATGATGTTAGAGACAGCGGACAGACAATCACTGGTGTTTTGTAGAAGTTAAGGGGTGATGTCTCAGGAATGGGTCTCGAACTGGGTTCCCCTTAGCGTAGAGATGGTAGTGAAAGACAAACCTGCCAATAGTTTGTCCATGGTGTAGCTAGAAAACAGGAGAGGACTCTGGACTGAACCCTGAGGAGCTCCAACAGCAAGGAGGAGAAGTAGAACCTGCAGATAATACTATGAGTGGTCAAAGAGTGGAGTTGGTGTCAAATGCAGAGAGGTCCGAAAGAATCAATAAAGAGTAGCTGCTAGGGTTCAGGGGATCATTGTAGACTTTAGTAAAGGCAGTTACTGTAGAATGTACAGTTCGGAAATCAGATTGCACTGTGTTGAGTCAGCAGAGAGATAGCTGATTAGCTGAGATTAGAGACAGGTAGGTAGTTAGCAACGTAGGGTGGCTCAAGAGATTTTTTTTTACCAGTGAGGTTATGACACCATATTTAAAAGAGGAAGGAAAGCTATCCGAATGTTTAGACTGTGAGCCCCAGTGGGGACGGTGAGTAGTAATAACTTCCATAGAGTGCTGGGGAATATCTTGTCGCTATAGAAATGGTTAACATAAATAAAAGAAAAATAAGGAAAAGAGAGGTTAAATATTGTACTGAGGTGACTAATGACAGCCGAGGAGAGAGACTGGATGCGATGTGAGGGAAGAGGGTCACTAATGCAGGTAGTAGGGTGAGAAGAAGAGGGGAGCCTGGAGACTTCTTGTTCTCTTAATTGGCCAGATGCAGAAAGTGAACAAGGGAAGGTGTGGAAGAGAAGGTGATCAAAGATACCTACTTGGAGTCTGGGATATTACTTCATGCTGGATTGGAAATTTTAACTTAGAGATGTGAAAACTGGACAATAAAGAAGCGACACTGTGGTGTTCATGATGCCTGAAGGGAAGAAGAAAGAGCACAATCACAGAAAGGATGACTGTGCCTAGAAAAGCCTAACGTTCTATTGGAAAGTATCAAGGTGGATTTGTACAGGCTAATTGAACGCACAGATTAATTTGCCTCCTGTGTGCTCCGCCTGGTGGCGACCGTGTGCTGCCAGAACGTATGGGTCAAACCTCTCCATACATAGGAAGATGAGGAATCCATAAGAAAGTAATAGACCAAGTCTAACCATTCAATTATGTGGCCTGTGATTGTCTGCGGCAGTCTGTATATGGAATATCACGGACCACAGCGTATATGCTGCAATGATATCCCCATTAGGGAATACTACTGCCACGAAGGGGTGCACTTGTCTGTACAGTGATCTGCAGTGACCACTTGGTGGCAAGGTAGCTCTGGGCTAACATGGTTGGCACAAAAGGAAACCCCACTTTAACACAGGGGTGTTGTTTAAAACTGGCCGCAGCTAGCGTTATTTCTGCAAAATGGCAAACATAACTTTGCATCACAGTGCAAAATACATCCTAGACCTTCTGGCCTCCACCTAAACATACAATGTCCCTCTCTATGAGATTTTGGGTCTTCAACCCACTACCAGGGGTATAACTATAGGGGATGCAGGGAATGCTTTTGCACCTGGGCCCAGGAGCCATCATGGTTATGATTTCACAGAGCTGGCAATGCCTGTCCTTCCCCAAACTTAGAACCCTGTGTCCTACATTGAAAACAGTCCTCTGTGCTGGGTGGATGGAAGGAAACAGCCGAGCTGTCATAATTTTCCTAAGACATTACTACTTCCAGTCCGTCAACCTTATTGGTCACATTTCTAGCATTAGTCACCATACAGTTTAGAGGTTTTGGGTTATTTTTTACTTTAAGTGAATCCCTGTTAATTGTTCTGCCATTTCTAACTGTACTAACCCCTCCTGCCGCTCCACCCCCATTTTCATCACTTACTCCCAGATGACTGTCTACACTGTCCTCCCCTCTATCTCTGCCCAACTCCCTCAGTCTCTAGTTTAAATACTCCTCCAACCTTCTAGGCATCTTCTCCTCAAGCACAGCTGTACCCTCTGAATTTAGATGCAGCCAATCTCTAACTTTGGCCTTAGTGCCAATGTGCATCATGACCGCTGGTTCCTCACCAGCCCCTCCCAGTAATCTGTCAACCCAATCCGCAATGTGTCGAACTCAACCGCGATAAAGACAACACACTAACAATCCCGGTCTTTGTGGCAGATTGCCCTGTCCGTCCCCTAATAATTGAGTTGCCCACTACCAGGACCTATCTAGCCTGCCCTGTTCTCCTATTCCCTCTCTTACTGGAGCAGACATCCCCTTGGCGGTCAGAGGGCATGTCATGCTGCAGCGGAAGGAATGTTGCATTTTTGCACGTGCATCAGCATATTTCACTGTACTTTTTAGACATGTTCATTTGTGCGTAGCACTGATTGGAATGACTAATTAGTTCCAGCTATGTTTTACGCATTTCCTTGTGTATATGCAACTGAAATGCATGCGCAAAATACGGAAATGTGAACAAACCAATTAAAATCAATAGGTTCTATTTCCTGTGCTCTAATATGCCTGTGTGAAGCCAGTCTAAGCTTTAGTTAGTCATAGACAGGATTACGTAGAGATACTGTAAATTTTTTTTTCTGTCTTAACTGCATATTATTGTTCCTTTTTTTCTATTATTTGTTCAAAATTATGCCGGTACTGTGAGATTGGGCAGCGGTCATGTGCCTCTCATGATCCATGTGACTGCTGCGGCCATAGTACTGTGTGCAGTAACTTTTGTGAATACAGTCGCCATCTTTGTATGGTGCTGTGGGGCCTTGTGCTCTTTGATTTGCTTAAAGATTCGGGGGGACTGCGGGGGGGGGGGGGGGGAGCGGGGTGGAGAGGGAGAGAGATCTCCCTCTCCCTCCCGATCCCCTCCACAACCCCCCGCTCACCCCCACGGCTCCCCCGAATCTTCAGGGACGAGCCAGCAGGTACTCGAAAAAGGCGATGCTCTCTCAAGTAAATCGCCTTACCGAGTATGCTCGCTCATCTCTATTCACTTTCTTTCTGCATTCTACCATGCTTGCAGCTTATTTGCAGAAAAATGAAGTGAAATTACTAGAGATGAGCAAACGCGTTCGTCCGAGCTTGATATTCGTGCGAATATTAGGGTGTTCGGGATGTTCGTTATTCGTAACGAACACCATGCGGTGTTCTGGTTACTTTCACTTCCTTCCCTGAGACGTTAGCGCGCTTTTCTGGCCAATTGAAAGACAGGGAAGGCATTACAACTTCCCCCTGTGACGTTCAAGCCCTATACCACCCCCCTGCTGTGAGTGGCTGGCGAGATCAGGTGTCACCCGAACATAAAAGTCGGCCCCTCCCGCGGTTCGCCTCAGATGCGGTGTGAGTTAGATGAGGGACAGTGCTGTTTATACCGGAGCTGCTGTAGGGAAAGAATTGGTAGTTAGTGTAGGCTTCAAGACCCCCCAAAGGTCCTTATTAGGGCCACTGATAGCTGTGTGTTGGCTGCTGTTAGCAGTGGCAAATTTTTTTTTTCTCAAAATCGCCTCTGCAGACCGTTGCACCTGGCATTAGGGACAGAAGTGCTGCATAGGCAGGGAGAGTGTTAGGAGTGAGTGTAGCCTTCAAGAACCTCAACGGTCCTTTCTAGGGCCATATTTATCCGTGTGCAGTACTGTCCAGGCTGCTGTTAGCTGTGCTGCATTTTTTTTTGCTTCTCAAAATCGCCTCTGCAGACCATTGCACCCTCCATTGATACTGCAGGGAAAGAATTGTATAGGCAGGGCCACAACACAGTTATTATTCATAGAATATACGCAGTGCGGCCTTTTGGTGGAAAAAAACTGAAAACAAATCTATTTGTCCAGCCTCTGTCCGTCCTTACGCCTGTGGAGACGTGTGAGCTGCTTGAACAACATTGCTAAATCAGACGCACCCAGCTACGCTTTACTGCTGGCTTCGCCATTTGCTTTCCTTAATTGGGAAAAAAATACCTGCTCTCCAAGAGTTATAATAACTCTGCTACCCTCACGTTCTGTGACACATAAGCAGGGACACAGCACAGTTATTAAACTTCTCATGTTCATTGAATATACGCAGTGCTGCCTTTTGGTGGAAAAAAACTGAAAACAAATCTATTTGTCCAGCCTCTGTCCGTCCTAAGGGCGGTGGACACGTGTGAGCTGCTTGAACAACATTGCTAAATCAGACGCACCCAGCTACGCTTTACTGCTGGCTTCGCCATTTGCTTTCCTTAATTGGGAAAAAAATACCTGCTCTCCAAGAGTTATAATAACTCTGCTACCCTCACGTTCTGTGACACATAAGCAGGGACACAGTACAGTTATTAAACTTCTCATGTTCATTGAATATACGCAGTGCTGCCTTTTGGTGGAAAAAAACTGAAAACAAATCTATTTGTCCAGCCTCTGTCCGTCCTTACGGGCTGTGGACACGTGTGAGCTGCTTGAACAACATTGCTAAATCAGACGCACCCAGCTACGCTTTACTGCTGGCTTCGCCATTTGCTTTCCTTAATTGGGAAAAAAATACCTGCTCTCCAAGAGTTATAATAACTCTGCTACCTTCACGTTCTGTGACACATTAGCAGGGACACAGCACAGTTATTAAACTTAGATAATTCATTCACTAGAGGCAGTGGGGCCTTTCGTTTTCCAAAAAGGGCAAAAATTATATTTGGCCTGCAGTCTTGCGCCAATTTATTTCCTGCCTGTGAAATCAAATCACTGGTAATACAGCATGCTGAGGGGTAGGGGTAGGCCTAGAGGACGTGGACGCGGCCGAGGACGCGGAGGGCCAAGTCAGGGTGTGGGCACAGCCCGAGCTCCTGATCCCGGTGTGTCGCAGCCGACTGCTGCGCGATTAGGAGAGAGGCACGTTTCTGGCGTCCCCACATTCATCGCCCAATTAATGGGTCCACGCGGGAGACGGTTATTAGAAAATGAGCAGTGTGAGCAGGTCCTGTCCTGGATGGCAGAAAGTGCTTCGAGCAACCTATCGTCAACACGCAGTTCTGCGCCGTCCACTGCTGCAAATCCGAATCCTCTGTCTGCTGCTCCTCCTTCCTCCCAGCCTCCTCACTCCACTACAATGACACCTGCTCAGGAGCGGGAACACTCCCAGGAACTGTTCTCGGGCCCCTGCTTAGATTGGGCAGCAGCGGTTCCTCTCCCACCAGAGGAGTTTATCGTCACTGACGCCCAACCATTCGAAAGTTCCCGGGGTCCGAGGGAAGAGGCTGGGGACTTCCGCCAACTGTCTCAACAACTTTCTGTGGGTGAGGAGGACGATGACGATCAGACACAGTTGTCTTGCAGTGAGGTAGTAGTAAGGGCAGTAAGTCCAAGGGAGCAGCGCACAGAGGATTCGGAGGAAGAGCAGCAGGACGATGAGGTGACTGACCCTACCTGGTGTGCAACGCTTACTCAGGAGGACAGGTCTTCAGAGGGGGAGTCAAGGGCATCAGCAGGGCAGGTTGCAAGAGGCAGTGCGGTGGCCAGGGCCAGGGGTAGAGGCAGGGCCAGACCGAATAATCCACCAAGTGTTTCCCAAAGCGCCCCCTCGCGCCATGCCACCCTGCAGAGGCCGAGGTGCTCTAAGGTCTGGCAGTTTTTCACAGAGACGCCTGACGACCGACGAACAGTGGTGTGCAACCTTTGTTGCGCAAAGCTCAGCCGGGGAGCCAACACCAACAGCCTCACCACCACCACCATGCGCAGACATATGATGGCCAAGCACCCCACAAGGTGGGACGAAGGCCGTTCACCGCCTCCGGTTTGCACCCCTGCCTCTCCCCCTGTGCCCCAACCTGTCACTGAGATGCAACCCCCCTCTCAGGACACAGGCACTACCGCCTCATGGCCTGCACCCACACCCTCATCTCCGCTGTCCTCGGCCCCATCCAGCAGTGTAGTTCAGCGCACCGTTCAGCCGTCGCTTGCGCAAGTGTTCGAGCGCAAGCGCAAGTACGCCGCCACGCACCCGCACGCTCAAACGTTAACCGTCCGCATAGCAAAATTCATCAGCCTTGAGATGCTGCCGTATAGGGTTGTGGAAACGGAGTCCTTCAAAAGTATCATGGAGGCGGCGGCCCCGCGCTACTCAGTTCCCAGTCGCCACTACTTTTCCCGATGTGCTGTCCCAGCCCTGCACGACCACGTCTCCCGCAACATTGTGCGCGCCCTCACCAACGCGGTTACTGCCACGGTCCACTTAACTACGGACACGTGGACAAGCACAGGCGGGCAGGGCCACTACATCTCCCTGACGGCACATTGGGTGAATTTAGTGGAGGCTGGGACAGAGTCAGAGCCTGGGACCGCTCACGTCCTACCCACCCCCAGAATTGCGGGCCCCAGCTCGGTGCTGGTATCTGCGGAGGTGTATGCTTCCTCCACTAAAGCACCCTCCTCCTCCTCCTCCTCCTCTGTCTCGCAATCAAGATGTGTTAGCAGCAGCATGTCGCCAGCAGTCGGTGTCGCGCGGTGTGGCAGCACAGCGGTGGGCAAGCGTCAGCAGGCCGTGCTGAAACTTCTCAGCTTAGGCGATAAGAGGCACACGGCCCACGAACTGCTGCAGGGTCTGACACAGCAGACCGACCGCTGGCTTGCGCCGCTGAGCCTCCAACCGGGCATGGTCGTGTGTGACAACGGCCGTAACCTGGTGGCGGCTCTGCAGCTTGGCAGCCTCACGCACGTGCCATGCCTGGCCCACGTCTTTAATTTGGTGGTTCAGCGGTTTCTGAAAAGCTACCCACGCTTGTCAGACCTGCTCGTAAAGGCGCGCCGGCTCTGCGCACATTTCCGCAAGTCCCACACGGACGCTGCCACCCTGCGCACCCTGCAACATCACTTTAAGCTGCCAGTGCACCGACTGCTGTGCGACGTGCCCACACGGTGGAACTCTACGCTCCACATGTTGGCCAGGCTCTATGAACAACGTAGAGCTATAGTCGAATACCAACTCCAACATGGGCGGCGCAGTGGGAGTCAGCCTCCTCAATTCCTTTCAGAAGAGTGGGCCTGGTTGGCAGACATCTGCCATGTCCTTGGTAATTTTGAGGAGTCTACCCAGGTGGTGAGCGGCGATGCTACAATCATTAGCGTCACCATTCCTCTGCTATGCATCTTGAGAAATTCCCTGCAAACCATAAAGGCAGCTGCTTTGCGCTCGGAAACGGGGGCGGGGGAAGACAGTATGCCGCTGGATAGTCAGGGCACCCTCCTGTCTATTTCTCAGCGCGTACAGGAGGAGGAGGAGGAGCATGAGGAGGATGAGGAGGAGGGGGAAGAGACAGCTTGGGCCGCTGCTGACGGTACACCGGCTGATTGCCTGTCATCCTTTCAGCGTGTATGGCCTGAGGAGGAGGAGGAGGAGGAGGAGGAGGATCCTGAAAGTGATCTTCCTAGTGAAGACAGCCATGTGTTGCGTACAGGTACCCTGGCACACATGGCTGACTTCATGTTAGGATGCCTTTCTCGTGACCCTCGCGTTGCACGCATTCTGGCCACTACGGATTACTGGGTGTACACACTGCTCGATCCACGGTATAAGGAGAACCTGCCCACTCTGATTCCCGAAGAGGAAAGGGGTTCGAGAGTGTTGCTATACCACAGGACCCTTGCGGACAAGCTGATGGTAAAATTCCCAGCCGACAGCGCTAGTGGCAGAAGGCGCAGTACCGAGGGCAAGGTAGCAGGGGATGTGCGTAGATCGAGCAGCATGTACATCTTAGGCAGTGCAACAGTCTTTAAGGGCCTGGCCAGCTTTATGGCTCCCCACCAAGACTGTGTCACCGCTCCCCAGTCACGGCTGAGTCGGCGGGAGCACTGTAAAAGGATGGTGAGGGAGTACGTAGCGGATCGCACGACCGTCCTTGGTGACGCCTCTGCCCCCTACAACTACTGGGTGTCGAAGCTGGACATGTGGCCTGAACTAGCGCTGTATGCCCTGGAGGTGCTTGCTTGTCCTGCGGCTAGCGTCTTGTCGGAGAGGGTGTTTAGTGCGGCTGGGGGAATCATCACAGATAAGCGTAGCCGCTTGTCAACCGACAGTGCCGACAGGCTAACACTCATCAAGATGAACAAAGGCTGGATTTCCCCAGACTTCTGTTCTCCACCAGCGGACAGCAGCGATACGTAAGCAATACGTAGGCTGCACCCACGGATGGAAGCTACGTTCTCTCTCACCATCCAAAACGGGGACATTTCTGCTTCATCAATCTGTGTCTAATATTCCTCCTCCTCCTCCTCCTGCTCCTCCTCCTGAAACCTCACGTAATCACGCTGAACGGGCAATTTTTCTTAGGGCCACAAGGCTCACTCAAATAATTTTTCAGAACAATTTTTATAAGTTTCAATGCGCTTAAAAGCATTGGAACTTTAACTTGAACCAATTTTTCGTTACACTGGGCTGCCTCCAGGCCTAGTTACCACTTAAGCCACATTAACCAAAGCGATTAATGGGTTTCACCTGCCCTCTTGGCTGGCCATGGCCAATTTTTGGGATGTACATTAGTACTGTTGATACAGCAATTTTTGTGGGCCCTCGCCTACAGTGTAATCAAATTAATTTTTAGCCCACCTGCATTACAGCTGACGTTACCTCAGCTGTGTTGGGCAATGCAATGGGATATTTTTATGTACCGCCGGTGGGTTCCAGGGAGCCACCCATGCTGTAGGTGCACACTGAGTTTTTAATACATCTGTACACTTCTAAAGAACCCGTCTGACTGGGGCATGCAGTGTGGGCCGAAGCCCACCTGTATTACGCACGACATTACTACCTCAGCTGTGTTGGGCAATGCAATGGGATATTTCTATGTACCGCCGGTGGCTTCCTGGCACCCACCCAGGCAGTGGGTCCACAGGGAGTTTAACCTACATGTGTCCACTTGTAAAGAACCCCAGTCTGACTGGGGCATGCAGTGTGGGCCGAAGCCCACCTGCATTAAGCACGACATTACTACCTCAGCTGTGTTGGGCAATGCAATGGGATATTTTTGTGTACCGCCGGTGGGTTCCAGGGAGCCACCCATGCTGTAGGTGCACACTGAGTTTTTAATACATCTGTACACTTCTAAAGAACCCGTCTGACTGGGGCATGCAGTGTGGGCCGAAGCCCACCTGTATTACGCACGACATTACTACCTCAGCTGTGTTGGGCAATGCAATGGGATATTTCTATGTACCGCCGGTGGCTTCCTGGCACCCACCCAGGCAGTGGGTCCACAGGGAGTTTAACCTACATGTGTCCACTTGTAAAGAACCCCAGTCTGACTGGGGCATGCAGTGTGGGCCGAAACCCACCTGCATTAACCCTTTCCAGTCCACTGTGTGACCTGTGAAGACATTAGGGTTTAAGGCTGTACAGCTCCGTTGTTGGTAGACGTCCGTCGGGGTTCTCTTACTGTATATTGCCAGCCTCTCTGCTGTCGGAGCCTATCCTACGTGTCAGCTCATGCAGTACTGGCTTTAGCCAGCATATAGCGCCGTTGTATAACAGCAGAAAAAGAGTAAGCCCCCTAGGAAAACCATATACAAATTGGATTGGAAAGGGTTAAGCACAACATTACTACCTCAGCTGTGTTGGGCAATGCAATGGGATATTTCTATGTACCGCCGGTGGCTTCCTGGCACCCACCCATGCTGTAGGTGCACACGGAGTTTTTACTACATCTGTACACTTATAAAGAACCCCAGTCTGACTGGGGCATGCAGTGTGGGCCGAAGCCCACCTGCATTAAGCACGACATTACTACCTCAGCTGTGTTGGGCAATGCAATGGGATATTTCTGTGTACCGCCGGTGGGTTCCAGGGAGCCACCCATGCTGTGGGTCGACAGGGACTTCACAATAGGGAGTTGTACCTGCCTGTGTCTATGAATTAAAAAGCCCGGTCTGACTGGGGCATGCAGACACCTTGACAGAATGAATAGTGTGTGGCACATAGGTTCCCCATTGCTATGCCCACGTGTGCAGCTCCTGATGGCGGTGGCACAGGATTCTATTTCTCATTGCTTCTGTACAGCATTGTGGGCTATCGCCCCGCCCCTTTTAAAGAGGGTCGCTGCCTAGCCGTGCCAACCTCTGCAGTGTGTGCCTGCGGTCCCTCGTCATGGCAGACGCAATTCTAAATAGACATGAGCGTGGTGTGGCATGAGGGCAGCTGAAGGCTGCGCAGGGACACTTTGGTGTGCGCTGTGGGGGGGAGGGGGGCGGTTGGGCAGCATGTAACCCAGGAGAAGTGGCAGTGGAGTGTCATGCAGGCAGTGATTGTGCTTTGTTGTAGCTAGTATGGTGCTTAGCAAAGGTATGCCATGCTAATGAGGGCTTTTCAGAAGTAAAAGTTGTTGGGAGGGGGGGGGGCCCACTCTTGCCGGTATTGTGGCTTAATAGTGGGACCTGTGAACTTGAGATGCAGCCCAACACGTAGCCCCTCGCCTGCCCTATCCGTCACTGTGTCATTCCCATCACTTTCCTGAATTGCCCAGATTTTCACACATGAAAACCTTAGCGAGCATCGGCGAAATACAAAAATGTTCTGGTCGCCCATTGACTTCAATGGGGTTCGTTGTTCGAAACGAACCCTCGAGCATCACGGGAAGTTCGTTCCGAATAACGAACACCCGAACATTTTGGTGTTCGCTCATCTCTAGAAATTACCTGAAGACGACAGGATTTCTGTGATTATTCCAGTAGACCAAGAGTTAAGGACTATCAAGTTTCAGAAGTGGCATTGGAACTGATAGTGCATCAGAATATAGTGATTATATTAACTACATTGTATTTATGACTGAGTAGTAAAATAGGAGGGTGCGCATCCCGTATGAAGTAGCTGGAGAACAGGTAGTGACAGCTATGACAGATTTGTTGGCAAGTTCCCATCTGTAGAGACATCTGTTAGCCATGCTCTACGGATTCTACAGTGGGAAAGAGCCGTAGCGTGACTGAACTGCAGATTTCCTTTGGAATTACAATACATACTATCCATAAGGGTCATTCAACAAGCAAAAAGCCAAGTACAGTACTTATCAAATTGTTCTAAAACAGTCTATAGTTATCAAGACCAGTCCAGGACTGATTGTATGGGGACATCATTGTAGAGACCTAATGCGCGCGCATAAAAGAAGTAAAGTGAGCAAACCCATTAAAATGAATGGGTTTGAAGACTCTGAGTATTATGTGTGCAAATGTTGTGCCGTCTGAATAATCCAAATTTTGACAACCTCTCTGGGTATTGTAGTCCGCCCATTCCGTTTATTACTTTACTTGCCCACCTTTGTACCCACTCAAGCTCTGATATGTTCTTCTTGAGTACCGGTGCCCAAAACTGTACAGAATATTCCATGTGTGGTCTGCCTAGTGACTTGTAGAGAGGTAGAACAATGTTCTCATCATGTACCCTTAGACTTTTGATGCACCCCATGATCCTATTTGCCTTGGCAGCAGCTACCTGACACTGGTTGCTCCAGTTAAGTTTGCAATTACCCAATATCCCAAGTCCTTTCCATGATAGTTTTGCCTAGTGGTTTCCATTTAGCATGTAATAATAACATGTATCTCCCATGTGCATGTACATAACCTTATATTTAGCAGTGTTAAATCTCATTTGCCATTTGTCTGCCCCCTACTGATCCAAATCTATTTGCAACCACATTCTGTCCTCTCTTGTGTTTATTACTTTACAGTTTTGTATCATCCGCAAATATTGATATTTTACTGCACAATCCTTCTATCAGGTCATTAATAAATATATTAAAATGAATAGGGCCCAATACCAACCCCTGTGGTACCCCACTAGTAATGGTGATCCAATCAGAGTATGTACCATTTATAACCACCCTCTGCTTTATATCACTGAGCTAGTTACTTTCCCATTTACACATATTCTCGCCCAGACCAAGCATTCTCATTATATACCAACCTTTTATGCGGCACAGTATCTACCGCTTTGGAAAAGTTATGATACACAAGATCCAGTGACTTCACGGTCCAGTCTAGAACTTACCTCCTGGTAGAAGCTGATCAGGTTGGTTTGACCGGGGCGATCTTTCATAAACACATGCTGATACAGAGTATATAGCTATTTTCCTTGAGGTCCTCCAGAATAGCATCTCTTAGAAACTTTTCAAACATTTTATCCACAATAGAAGTAAGACTTACCGGCCTGTAGTTCCCAGGATCACTTTTTGACCCCTTTTGGAATATCGGCACCACATTGACAACGCGCCAATCCAGTATAACAAAACCCATCACTATAGAGTCCTTAGATATAAGAAGCGAGGGTCTATGTATTACATTACTTAATTCCTTTCCACTCGGCAGCAACAGCTGCAATCGGCCGTGTGGCCTTTCGTGGCTTTTAACCCTTCTAATGCCGCTGAATTGACATGTCGATGTCGAAAGACGTCCGGCAGGGTATTCTTACGGTATATTATTGGCCGCTCTGTTGTCGGGGGCCTTTCAAGCATGTCCTATACCGCAGTACTGGCTCTAGCCAGCAGGTGGCTCCATTCTATAATGGCAGAAAGAGAAAGCCCCCTAGGACACCCTGAATCCAAAATTGGATTGCAAAGGGTTAATATTGTAACCTTCATTTGTTCCATGTTGTGTCTGTGGCTAGAAAAATGCTCGTCCACAGGTAATTCCGTCTTTCTTTCATTTATGGTGTGGCGTTGAGACCTCATCCTCGCTTTCAGTTTTTGTCCTGTTTCTCCAACATAAAGATGCCCATAAAGAATATCGACGGCACCGGATCAGGTATACAACATTGGACGTGGAACATGTGAATGTCCCCGGGATCTTAAAGTCCTGCTGTGTGTTGGGGATCCGTATCCTGTCTGCGTTCAGTATATGTGAGCAGGTCTTGCAGCTCCTTACATTACAGGGATAAGTTCCTTTTTGTGTGTCGGAGGGCAATGCTCTCCTGATTATAAGGTTCTTCAAATTTAGAGGTTGCCTGTAACACAGAAGGGGAGGGTCCGGGAATATGGTTTTCAGACAGTGTCCCCCAGTAAAGTCAGTGCGAGCAGCCAGTGTAACTCTTTACAGAAGGCTGTGCACGCTCACTCTCATAGAGATGAATGGCTGAGTGCAGTATTGGGTCACCTAAATTTGTTGGGTGCAGTACTTTTCATACAATCAGTGTTTATCTCCCACAGCTCAAGCACAATACAGTACTCATGAGCCTGCTTCTCTGCCCTAAACCACCTGGGATCCTAGCATTCTTTGGGATATATCATAACGGGTACAAACATTACCCCTTTCCTGCCCAGTGTTGTAGACATTAATCTCTTCTGTGCCCCCAACCCCAGGAATGTTACTATAAAGCTTTGCTAATTAGAGCTAAATATTTGGCACTGTACTGCAAAATTTGCTACTGTTTTGGATCTCCAGGTTTAGAAGAAAGAGTGGTCAAGTCTCTAAGTGTCACGCTCAATAGCTACATAGGCTTAGAGGAAACATTGGTCACTGCCCCCCTTTTTTTGATTACTCATTATCTATTGAAGTTATCTAGTAGGTAAATGCTGGTAATTCTTACCCACAAAGCTCCTGGGCTCCTCTTCTGGTCCAGGCACAGCTACACTGGGTCCTGATGTCGCTGATGCTTAGATCTGTAGGGGTGCTTGAACCTGAAGAGGAGCAGGAGTTAGGAGGGTAAGTATATGAGTCTCATGTGGAGTTTAAATAATTTATCTTGTCTGATCTTGGGTCTGAAATTAAAGTTCTGATGTTTAGAACAAAAAAGTGGTGTTCAAAATACACCCACCAAGGCAGTGCAGCGGCAGACCTGTGAAGTCTCACGGATTTCCCAGGAAACACCTGGGTTTAGGGCCCCCTTTACTGGCCACCCAGTCCCCTCCTCCGGCCACCCAGTTTCCTACATTACCCCTCAGTCAGTTGTCAATAAAATAAAATTAAAAATACTATAGTATAAGGGGGCGAATCTGTTACCCAGATTTCCTGGGAGTCACGGTTTTCATGCGCCCTTTCTCAGTCACCTGGTCACCTCTCCTTTTCACTCATCTTAGTGGCACCAGTTTTTTCGTATTGATGGCCATTTTACTTTACTTTCACTAACTGTGGTGCTGGCACACAGATCACGTATCAGGGAGTGAAAGCTGAGCTCCTCCTCTTCCTCAGAACTCGAAAGATTAGCATGGGCACCTACAGAGAGTGCACCGCCATGGATAGAGCAAAGCACTGCTTTGTTGTCCTTCCCATACCACTCCTAGGGCACAACACTGGAAGCAGCCACTTATCTCTTCTTCTCTCAGGTGTGCATCTTTCGATCTCTTGCATTCTCTCTCCTTCCTTTGCATTCTCTCTGCTATTCTAGCTAAGCCACACCCCCAAAAAGCCACACCAATCACCTTGGAAAAGGCTCTCCCAGGTTGACATCTCTAGGCAGAGGTGAGAAAGAAGAGGCCCAGGTTTGGGAACAGCCCTGGGCTTATGGTCTACCTAATCCGCCCCTGTGTTCACCACAGTGAAAGACACTGCTTATTAATTTCTCTTTGAAGTAAAGTTGGTTTATGCTACAACCATTTAGCCTCCATCTGTTCACTGCTGCAGTATTACCATCCACCTGCACATAACACCTATACATGGTAGAACTTTCTCCATAGTGTTATCCTCTATTACTCTTGTTCACTGTAGGGCTAGATCAAGATTGATCAAGGTACTTGGGCAAAAAAGTTTGTAAAGACCCCATTCTTGCTAGATTTTAACATGTTACTCTTATTAGGTTTGAACATGCTTGTAGTTATGTATACCCTTTGCCCTATGATAATAAACATGCAATAGAGATGAGCGAGCGTACTCGGTTCGGGTGTTTTTGCACTCCAACACCGCTTTTTCCGAGTAACTGACTACTCGGACGAAAAGATTCGGGGGGCGCCGGGGGTGAGCGGGGGTTGCAGAGGGGAGGGGGGGGGGGGGGAGAGAGAGAGCTCCCCCCTCTTCCCCACTGCTCCCCCCCGCTCCACCACGCCGCCCCCCCGAATCTTTTCGTCCAAGTAGTCAGTTACTCGGAAAAAGCGGTGCTCGAGTGCAAAAACACCCGAACCGAGTACGCTCGCTCATCTCTTACATGCAACCTTAGCCAGCAGGTAAGCAATGCAGGCAGATGGAACATTAAAGTATAACAAAAAAAAAGACCTCTGACAATCAGGAAGATATATATAAATCCTTTTTTGTCCCATATTAAAACTTTTATATAGTTATGTAGTTGGGCAGCAGACTGTTATGAGTATTTTGGGGTTATTTGCACTTTGTTAATTCCACAGAAATCGTCATGCAGTTATAAAATCGAACACAAAAATATAATGATGCATGGCTTATCTGAATGCAATATTTTGGTGCCACCTATTGGTTAGCGTAAGAAATTAAAGGAAAAATGCTGTTTTACATGATTAATTCACTTATTAGCAGGGCAGATCATGTGTTCCTGCAAAAGGAAACAGGAAGTCAGCCCAGATTCTGAGTGTGCTGCATCATGGAGTATGAGTCAGCATGGAGAGCTGTGTGACGCCTGGGATTCCATGGCAGAGGGAAGCTACTATGGGAGAACTGTTGCTGAGTACTGTCAGAGGGGCCAGACAAGCAGCAGAGGACATTGCACAGCTACATGAGAAGATGGACAGCTCAGCAACTCTGGGTACTGTTTTTCACTGCCTGAGCTGCCCCTGCATCGAGGAAGTTATTGCTGTTGAACTGAGTGTGGACCCTGGAGTTCTGCAGCTGAGTCAGCACTGGAGCATTGGGAGAGTGTGCTGTGACAGTGTTGAACTGGAACCAGAAATCCTTAGCCTCAGAGATGTAAGTGGAGGCGGTCCTCAATAAAAACCAAGTGTGCGTGCACACAAGTAAACTGCATCAGATAGTAAGCAGGCCTGCTAGATAGAGACCTATCATGCTCTACAGTCAGATGTGAGCACATTTGTTGGCTATTATACTTTGCTGGACAGACCTTTGCTGGAACTTTGTACCAAAAATATCTGTTTGCCTTTTGCAGGTTTTTTTTTTTAATTAAATGCACACGTTGTGCAGCACACTGCCACTTCTTAGTTCTTCTTGCAGAATCATGATAGAGCTTGCATGGAAAACATTGTTGTAATCATGTTCATTTACCGTAAATTGCATAGCATGTACACTATGTTTTGTGATAGCTACCTAGCGATAATCAGGACTGTAGTAATTAACATTAACCCTTTCCAATCCACCGTCTGACCTCTAAAGACATTGTGATTTTAAGGCTATAAAGCTCCGATGTTGGAAGACATCCATTGGGGTTCTCTTACTGCATATTGCCAGCCTCTCTGCTGTCGGAGCCTATCCAACGTGTCACCTCATGCAGTACCAGCTTTAGCCAGCATATAGCGCCGTTGTATAACGGCAGAAAAAGACTAAGCCCCTAGGAAAACCAGGATGTAAATTGGATTGGAAAAGGGTTAAAGGTATGCAACATTTATCAACTGCAAATTTTCCTGCGGCTGTCAGTTGTAATAAAAGCCTTTCTTTTGGTATGGCCGGTGTCCGCCTTGTATCCTGAACTCTGTGTCGCACCGCCACCCCCAACAGTTTGACACTTAAACATTTTTGGACAGACGTCTCTTGATCCTGAAAGTATCTGGGTGGTGGAGACCCCTGACCGATTGCCTCTTTTACCAGCATGTAATCTAACCTTGCTTCTTGTACAATCACTGGATCTCTTTCCATTGCCTGGCAGGACATCTCTCTACAGTTTATGTATCGGCAAATGCCAGTTATTGTGAGTGCGGTACTTTATTAAAAAGGGTATGCACAGAGTAAGCAGGCATAACCCCTGAGTTTGCAGGTTGAAGAGGAATAAAATGAAATAATCAAATAAAGAATATTTTGATCTTTTTTTCATGACTTCAGCGGTTTTGCTGTCATTTAATATATTAAATATGGACAAGCAGCAACAAAGCAGAAATGTTTGCTGTAAGCGAAAGATAACAAGCATTGTTGAATGCTTTAGTGATTCCTACCTTTGCTTTACTACATCTATTTGCAGTATAGAAGACATGATTTTTGCTTAGTGATATGTTTTTTCATTGCTCCATGTACTAGTAGTTTCTTATACAATGAACACTGCCATCACAGAAGCTTTAGTTTTGCTATATATTTAATTGTGGAGGTATCAGAGGTTACAGTTGTATCAAAACCTCTGCTACTGTTAGGGCTCATCGGTAACAACTTTATGTAGGTGGTATGACACAATGACTAGACAGTATATACAAATGAAAACTATACGTTTTTTGCATTGTATCTACCCTGTTTCCCCAAAAATAAGACAGTGTCTTATATTAATTTTTGTTGAAAAAGGTTTAACTTTTTTACATATATAGCTGCCTGGACACTATTTAAATTGACTTTTTTAATTAACTGTTATCAGGGCTTAATTTTGGAGTAGGGCTTATATTTCAAGCATCCTTAAAAAGCCTGAAAAATCATTTTGCATCCTCAGAAATTCTGGAAAATCGTGCTATGTCTTATTTTCAGGGAAACAGGGGTAGGATCTGTAAAGCAAAATGTAAGTGCATCCCGAGGAATATGAAAACATGTTCAGTTATTTGGGCTCAGGTGCAGAACTGAGCTTGACTATTTACCTTGCCCATTTCCAGCAGCGAGTCCCGGTGAACAGCCATGGTGACCTTCTCCTCCTCTACAATGATGCACAGCTCTGAACTCCTGACTGTGTCAAGTTGCCGCAGTGATCTGCGCCCCTGTTGAATTGCCGATGTATTTAAAGGGGATGTCCTACTTCTAGCTGTTTTGCTGCAGAAAGCAGATGGCTCTGTACATTGCGCAGTGGCACAGGTTGGTACTGCAGGCTGAGTCCTATTCACACCACTACTGGTAGGAATCAGTGTGCAGTACCAACCCAGACCACTGCGCAGTGTACAGAGCTGTTCGCTTTCTGCAGCATAACCTCTAGAAATGGTGCAACCGCTTTAATGGGAACTCCAGAATCACTTCACTGCTTTCAAACTGAACTGAGTATGCTTCCCTGGGAACATTCTAGTGAAATGATAGCACTATCAAAAAACAATTTCATGCTACATCATAGGGGAAGCTCAGGGACCTTGAAACAATGTAGTGCGGCTGTTGGCTGGAAACCAAAGACAAAAGGGGAGCTGAAGGGCTGTTGCTGTCCAGGTGGGGTGCCTGGTGAAGCTGATCTGTGTGAGAGCCAGGAGGAACTAACCTGTACTGGTGCTGGGATCCATAAGAGCAGACCAGCTGAACACTTGGGACAGACACAGGTGTCTTGGGAGAGGTAAAATATGGCACTCCTGATGCTGAGGAGCCAAGAGTCAGTAGAGCCGATACTTCCCCCCAACATTGAACCCTAAGTGGGCCGCAACATGTAGGTGTGAACACTAGAGGGACGGTTATTAGATAGCCCACAGGCCTGTGGCAGGGATATAAGACACACTGCTAGTAGGCTGCAGCAGAGACCCCAGATCTGTGCTTGTTTTTGCTCCGAAACGCGTTGCACCCCATTGGTTTCCCCTCTATTTTTGCCTTTGTCTGCACATATTTGTCTCTTCACCAATAAAAAATTTGAACTCTCCCAGGACTCCCTCTGGCTCATTAAGGACATTCCTTTATATAGAGGTATCCTGCGTATAGGGCTACTCAACGAGTAAGTCATACTTCAGACTAGATTCGTACTATCCACACCATCCTAAGTGCATAGACGCGGGGTTCTTTTCTATTTTGTCCACTGAGATATAAGGAGAAACTGTGGAGGTCTGAGTTGTTTGGGGAACTATATTCTAGTGTGGGTTACCAAACTTAGTGACAAGTAATATTTGCTGGACTTTTGCCATCATTCTGGCTAGAGTGATTTATGCTAGTCAGTGTTCCCCTATATATAGCGAGAGTATAGTAACAACTGTTTGCATTGTTAAACTTACTTGTTATACCCGTTTGCAACCTGTCTGCATTATTTATTTTTCATTGCATTCCCTATCTTTGCTAAGAATTTTTCTGTTATTAATAAATATTGTTTTTTTGTGGTTACTCCATCTGCTGCATCGTATTCTAAACCTTACACCGCAAAACCACCAATGTGTGACTCTTTTCTTGACTCCTGATCCTGACTGACAGTTGTGCTCTTGTCTTGTCCTTTGGATTTGTCACACGGTTCCTGCAGTTCCATGTCTGGTAACAACACCTGACCTGTGTTCTGGCTACGATTCTGTCTCGCCCCCTGACTTGCTGCATCATGATGTGACTTCTTTATCAATCGTCTTCTTTGCTCATTGATGCGATACGCTAATTGTGAATATGTGACCTATAATTGTAAGAGAAAGGAGTTGTGGATTTCATGTGATTTAAATTTGATAAATCAGCAGCTGTGCAATCACCTCTGCAGGATTAGTCATTTTTGAGGACCCCCATCTTCCAGCAGAAGGCAGTTGGCACATGGAGTGAATTCACTTGCACAGTGAAGTCTCTTTTTAAATCTGGCTTCTGCTAGTATTGTTGCTTCTTCGTAGCTCCACACATGTATAGTACAATGCACAAAAGCAATTCTGGCCGTGTGGCCTCTTACTAAACATTAGCAATGTATAATCTGGCCTAGCGACTGAAAATGTCAATCACCATAAACCATATACCTGCACAAGGTGCACCTCATACCCTGTCCAAATTATCAGTACTATACGGCTCTGCAGGCCTCCTTTAATAGCCTGACTCCCTCTCTCTTCAGAATGGAAACCACTTTTTGCTTCTTGGGTAAAAAGTATGCAAATTAGCTAAAGTTGGCCAAACCAGCGACTTCTCCATAATCTCCATAATCTGTAGACAGACTGCTTTAACCAGCCAAGTGGTACTCTGCTGTGTACTGTCGAGGGGCAAGAGCCCCAAAATAGTGCTGTCAGATGGGTGGAGTCTCAGGTTTGGTTGACAAGAAAAAAAAGAGCTCCCAGTTACGATTTACAAGTGCTGTGAAGGTTTAATCTTTGGCTTTAGCTATGAATTACATTCTTATTAAAAAAAATAATTTAATGGGTTTAGAACAGTAAGCTGCTTTAAAATGATTAGAAAGAAATGACTTAAAATGCTAACTCGAGGGTATTTACATAGGAGATTTTCACGAGCAATCTTTGTGCATTGCCAGATGCACGTGAGAAGAGCCCATTATTTTAAATGAGTATTTACATAGGTGATTTTTTTCTTGCAGTGATGCTGCGAGATAGAAAAATTGCAGCATGTCCTACTTTTGGGCTATTTGGTTCAGGAATCACCCATTATTTGCTATGGGAGACAAAAAAAAAACGCACTTACACTGAGATCAGATTTTCATGCAAGTGCTATTCATGAACTGAAAATTAGCAAACCGGATTTCAGTATATGGGGGATAAATCAGCAGTAACGGATATTGGAAATTTGCTGCGAAAATGGGATGTTGACCTGTGATTCAGCAATTTTATTTACCTTAGTTACAAAAGGAAGTGTACAAATATTAATGGCTACAAAGGCAGAATACTAAAGTTAGTAAGCAGCACATTTGTGTGCTAACAGCAACCATCTGTGCTTGCCTATCAGAAACGGTCTTCAAATGTTAAAATTCTTATTGGCACCATGCCTTCTGATGATAAGCGAGCATGACTGTCATATCTTCAAGCTCAGGAAAAGGAATATTTTAGCTTGTCTGCATGTATAAAGCTTTACACTCTGTTCACATTGACGTTCAAGGATGACAGTAAAGATTTCTGGTATTTTTCACAGTTTGCAGTGTTATTCTTGATGTCAAAAATACTGGAAGCCTGACGAGCCCCATTATCGTCAA